>NC_041389.1:94291997-94324134 GCF_002162155.2 Triticum dicoccoides | reverse complement strand
GATTTTCAAATACTTAGGCGAGCACTGGACTGCAGCTAAGCCCCCGAGTGGGAGGTTTGCTCTCCACTCGATAGGATTTTCAAATACTTACGCGAGTACTAGACTGCAGCTAAGCCCCCGAGTGGAAGGTTTGCTCTCCACTCAGTAGGATTTTCAAATACTTAGGCGGGCACTGGACTGCAGCTAAGCCCCCGAGTGGGAGGTTTGCTCTCCACTCGGTAGGATTTTCAAATACTTAGGCGAGTACTGGACTGCGGCTAAGCCCCCGAGTGGGAGGGTTGCTCTCCACTCGGTAGGATTTTCAGATACTTAGGAGAAACGGATTTGCAGCTAAGCCCCCGAGTGAGAGGCTTGCTCATCACTCGGTAGGAATTTTTTTTACAAACTTAGGCGAAACGGATTTGCAGCTAAGCCACCCACTGGGGGATTTCTCACATAGACAAAAGCAACAATCAATCAATGGGAAAATTATAACACTCTTGTCTTGATAAACAATCTACAGAGGTACTTTTTATTACATCTCATCCAAGTGAGTACTTAAGTATAAAAGGGGCAGAGCAGCTCCGCATTCCAAGCTCGTGGCTCATTGATCTAGCGATCGACATTGTAAAGACGGTATGCTCCATTGTGGAGAACTTTGGTGATGATGAAGGGGCCTTCCCAAGTAGGAGCGAGTTTGTGCGACTTTTGCTGATCCACTTGGAGGACCAAGTCTCCTTCTTGGAAGGCTCGACTCCTCACGTTTCTGGCATGGAATCGACGCAAATCATGCTGATAGATAGTCGATCGGATCATGGCCATCTCTCTCTCTTCTTCTAGAAGGTCGAATGCGTCCTGCCGAGCTTGTTCTGCTTCATCTTCAGAGTAGAGCTCGACTCGGGGTGCATTGTGAAGCAGGTCACTCGGCAGAACTGCTTCAGCTCCATAGACCAGAAAGAATGGAGTTCGCCCAGTCGACCGATTAGGAGTAGTCCTCAATCCCCAAAGAACTGATGGAAGTTCGTCAACCCACACGCCTGCTGCGTGCTTGAGATCACGCATCAACCGGGGTTCCAGTCCTTTGAGAATTAGGCAGTTTGCTCTTTCTGCTTGTCCATTCGACTGGGGGTGGGCGACGGAAGCGTAATCGACTCGCGTGCCTTGAGAAGCACAAAAAACTCTGAATTGGTTGGAATCAAAGTTTCACCCATTATCAGTAATGATGCTGTGAGGAACTCCATATATGAATATCAACTCTCTGATGAAGCTCATAGCAGTGCCGGCATCAAGATTCTTGATAGGCTTGGCTTCGATCCACTTAGTGAACTTGTCGACTGTCACCAGCACATGGGTGAAGCCGCTTCTGCCAGTTCTCAGTGGTCCAACCATATCCAATCCCCAAATAGCGAAGGGCCAGACTAGTGGGATGGTCTTCAAGGCTGAGGAGGGTTTATGTGACATATTGGAGTAGAACTGACACCCTTCACACTTGTCGACTATCTCCTTCGCCATTTCATTTGCTCTTGGCCAGTAAAACCCCACTCGGTATGCTTTAGCCACAATGGTCCGAGAGGACGCATGATGACCACAGGTTCCCGAGTGGATATCGTCAAGAATCATCTGGCCTTCTTCTAGTGTTATACATTTCTGACCGACACCAGTCGCGTTTTCTTTGTACAATTGTCCCTTCATCACAGTAAAGGCCTTGGATCGACGGACGATCTATCGAGCCTCTTCTTCATTCTCTGGGAGCTCTTTCCTTAGGATATACGCGATGTACGGCACTGTCCAGTCGGGAGTGATGACCAACACTTCCATGATCAGGTCGACCACAGCTAGAACTTCAACTTCAGTTGGATCCATAGCACTTTTTGGCTGCGGGGCTTCTTCGGTGAAAGGATCCTCCTGAACTGATGGTGTGTGGATGTGTTCCAAAAACACATTACTGGGAACGGCTTCTTTCTTGGAACCTATTTTTGCCAAATCATCAGCCGCTTGATTTTTCAGTCGGGGTATATGATGAAGCTCTAACCCCTCGAATTTCTTCTCCAGCTTTCTCACTGCATTGCAGTAACCAGTCATGGCTGGACTTCTGACGTCCCACTCCTTCATCACTTGGTTAACCACCAAATCTGAGTTGCCATAGACCATGAGGCGACGGACACTGAGTGAAATGGCCATACGCAAACCATACAAAAGTGCTTCGTATTCTGCTTCATTATTGGAGGAATCAAAGTGAATCTGGAGCACATATCTGAGCTTATCTCCTCAGGGGGAAACCAGCACTACCCCAGCACCGGAACCATTCAACATCTTAGAACCATCAAAGAACATGGTCCAGTGCTCCGAGTGAACTTGATTCGGCAGTTGCTATTCAGTCCACTCGGCGATGAAATCTGCTATTGCTTGGGACTTGATGCCTTTTTTTGCCTCAAACTTGATATCTAGGGGAAGGAGTTCAATTGCCCATTTTGCCACTCGACTAGTTGCATCTCTGTTATGCAGAATCTCTGACAATGGAGCGTCCCTGACGACCGTAATGGAATGGTCAGAGAAGTAATGAGCAACCTTCTTCGTGGTCATATAAATCCCATATACAAGCTTCTGATAATGAGGGTATCTTTGTTTTGATGGGGTCAAAACTTCAGAAACATAATATACTGGGCGCTGAACTTTAAAGGCTTTTCCTTCTTCTTCCCGCTCGACCGTAAGTACTGTACTGACGACTTGTCCCGTGGCTGCAATGTAAAGCAGCAAAGGCTCTTTGCTGATCGGGGCAGCACGCACCAGCTGGGTGGAGAGCAGGGCTTTTTGCTCTGCAAATGCTGCATCAGCTTCAGGAGTCCACTCGAACTTGTCTGACTTCTTCATCAGTCGGTAAAGAGGCAATGCCTTTTCACCGAGACGAGAGATGAATCGACTTAAAGCGGCCAAGCAACCAGTAAGCTTCTGGACATCGTGCACACGCACAGGGCGTTTCATTTGGAGTATAGTGCCAACTTTTTCTGGATTGGCATCGATTCCTCGTTCGGAAACGAGAAAACCGAGTAACTTTCCGCCAGGAACTCCGAATGTGCACTTTGATGGATTAAGCTTGATATCATACCTCCTGAGGTTGGCAAATGTCTCTGCAAGGTCAGTCAGTAGGTCGGAACCTTTCCGTGACTTGACTACGATATCATCCATGTACGCTTCCACAATCCGACTGATTTGAGTGAGCAAACACTTCTGAATCATCCTCCGTGGCTCCGGCATTCTTGAGGCCGAATGGCATAGTGACATAACAGAAGCACCCGAATGGAGTGATGAAAGCTGTTTTGATCTCATCGGGTCCATACAGACGGATCTGATGGTACCCGGAATAGGCGTCTAAAAAAGGCACGCGCTCACATCCTGCATTCGAGTCGACTATTTGGTCGATGCGGGGGAGAGGAAAATGATCTTTCGGGCAGGCCCGATTGATATGTTTGAAGTCAATGCACATGCGAAGTGACTTGTCCTTCTTGGGGACCACGACAACATTGGCGAGCCACTCGAAGTGATAAATTTCTCGGATAAACTCCGCTGCTAAGAGCCGAGCCACCTCCTCGCCAATGGCCTTTCTTTTCTGGACGGCGGACCGTCGAAGATGTTCTTTGACAGGTTTCACTTTTGAGTCGACTCATAGACGGTGCTCAGCCAGCCCCCTGGGAACACCTGGCATGTCAGAAGGTTTCCATGCGAAGATGTCCCAGTTCTCACGGAGGAACTGGATGAGCGCTTCTTCATATTTGGAGTCGAGCATTGTAGAGATGTGAGTCGGAGCAGCACTGGGGTCGGTCGGATGAATGTGAATCGGTTTGTCTCCCCAGATGACTGAAATGTTGACTTCGTAGTGGGCTTCTTGGCTCGCAACAAATCACTCAGGTCTGCAGTTTTCTGGTATTCCTGCCACTCTACCGCTACCATCTGAGCATCGGCAATCTTTGAGCCTTTCTGAAAGCACTCTTCCGCCTTCTTCCGATTGCTAGTAATAGTGATCACACCTTTGGGGCCAGGCATCTTCAATTTGAGGTACACATAACATGGTCGAGCCATAAAACGTGCATAAGCTGGCCTGCCCAAAATAGCGTGATAAGGACTCTAGAAATCCACAACTTCAAATGTCAACTTTTCTTTGCGGTAATTTTTGGAATCACCGAAAACCACATCAAGAGCGATTTGGCCGAGTGACTCAGCTTTGTTTCCAGGAATGACTCCATGGAAACTCATGTCGCTGGTATTGAGTCTGGATATCGGAATACCCATCCCTTTCAACGTCTTTGTGTATAGTATATTCAGACCACTGCCACCATCCATCAAAACTTTAGTCAGTCGAGTGCCTTCGACGACTGGGTCGACCACCAGAGCTTGCCTCCCAGGGGTGGCTATGTGTCTCGGGTGATCAGACTGGTCGAATGTGATGGCAGTCTGAGACCATTTCAGATAACTGGGTGTCGCCGGAGCAACCATATTCACTTCTCGATTGATCACTTTCAATCGACTTTTGCTTTCAACATCAGCAAAAATCATGAGGGTGGAATTGACCCGAGGATATCCATCATCACTATCTTCTTTGTCCTCAACTTTATCCGACTCCTTTTCCTTATCTTTGGGTTGTTTCCCCTGGAATTGCTGGATCAAGAGCCGACACTGTCGAGTGGTATGTTTCGGGTAAATGAGCTTACCCTCCTCATCTTTCTTGGTGTGGATGTGGCATGGCAAATCCAACACGTCATTTTCTTCCTTGTATTTCACCTTCTTAGGGTTCCATGACCCTTTAGGCTTCCCTTTAAACTTTCCTTGAGTCACGGCCAAGGCTTCTCCAGGAGCAGTTGGCTCGGCTTTCCGCTTCTGCTTCCGACTGGAGTTCCCTCCTCCGGTTTCGTGGGCGACTGACTTGTGCTTGCCGCTCCGGAGGTGATCCTCTTCTTCTCCATTGGCATACTTGGTGGTGATCTCCATCATTCGACTCAGAGACATGTCTCCGGTTCGACCGAATTTCAGGTTTAGCTCTCTGTACTTAACGCCTTCCTTGAAGGCACAGACTGCCTGGTGATCAGATACATTTTCTACCGTGTGATACAATGTGATCCATCTCTGGATGTAATCCCTCAAAGTTTCATTCGACTTCTGCACACAAGATTGCAGCTCCGTCAACCCTGCTGGTCGCTTGCAAGTTCCTTCAAATGTTCTGACAAACACTCGGGCAAGATCTTCCCAAGTGTAAATGTTGCTGGGTGCCAACTGATTCAACCATGCTCTGGCCGAGCCCTCCAACAGAAGAGGCAGGTGTTTCATGGCCACTTCGTCATTGTCGCCGCCAATCTAAACAGCCACTCGGTAGTCCTCAAGCCAAGTTTCAGGCTAGGACTCACCAGTGAACTTACTGACTCCAGTCGCCAACCTGAAGTTGGAAGGAATCACCGCGGCCCTGATGGCTCTGCTGAAACACTCTGGTCCTGAGACGTGTACTCTGCTGCTAGTGGGTACATCTCTGTCATGACCTTCTCGATGAGCTATGTTCCTGTCGACCAAACCTTGAACAATAATGGATCTCGCGTCAAAGCCTGGTTCTCTGGGGTCGACTGGAATCCTCCACCCAACACTGTGATGGCATCTATCATCCTGCTGTTGAGGCACGTACAATCCACCCCTTGGGGGAGGGCTGGGCACTCGACGTCGATCGTCACAATCGAATCGGTGATCATATTGCTCACGGTCCTTGTACTGATCACGCCGGTCCCCATGTTCCTCACGCCTCGGGGGCGATCTTCGGCTGTGGGCCGACTGGACTGTATTTGCAGCGACGGATCTGCTGTGAATCCTATTCCGCGACTACGATACAGCTGAATTTTGATCTCCTGGTGCCCGGAGTAAATCTCTGATCTGCAACAAGCCTCTGCCAGCCTTTGACTGGGAAGGCTGAAACGACTCTGCAATACGGGCTGCAGCTGCTAAATTTTGAATCGGAGTTCGATATACCTGAGTCGGTGGTGGAAAGAGTTTACGTCAACTGGATGCTGGAACCCATTGTCACACATGCTCGTCGAGTGCTCGCTGAAGGTTCTCCAGTCGAATGCGCTCAGCCAAGTTGGCCAAGCACACATCCTCTAAGGCATGAGCCTCGGGGGTTTCTCCAACGATTGGAGTGTGCAGCGCATCCATGTTCCAGCGGCGAAGTTCTTCCCTCTGCAGCGAAGTGAGGGGCTCGGGGAGATATTCTTCATGGGCATGCGACGGTTCGCCTCTGCCATCGCCCCCGTCGATGCGGGGAAAATCGGGAGGACTGCATGGTCCATCGACCATTAGAACCTCCGCCGCTGGATCACTGCTATCGCACTCAGATGCAGTCTCTGCGGAGCCAGTCGAAAGGCCGCGGAGAGATTCGTCGGGCTTGATTGCCGCGACTTGGGGGGGTGGCCGTCTGGCGAGCCACCGCGCGTCACCCACCGCTGAAGCCTTGACCGACCGGTGCGCTTGCACCGGCGGCAAACACGGTGGGAGGATGACGCAGGAGCCGACTCATACTGGGTCGACGGTTGCCGCAGGAGGACGCCGCGGACGCACGCGCAAAAGTCCGTCGCCCCGCGGACAGGGAGCGCGTCGACGTCGAGCGGAGCCTCCTGAAGCCAAGCGGAGTCGTCGGCGATGAACGTGAGCGCGCCGAGACGGATCTCGCGGCCCTCAATAAGAGCTCTGCCTGAAACCATGATGAAGGAGATCGGAAAAATCGCAACTTCTCCAATAAGTCGCTAAGACACCTGCCCCATGGTGGGCGCCAACTGTCGTGGTTCTAAGTCTGACAGTAGTGTTGTTGGGTAGGTATGGAGAGGAAAGATCCTAGCTATGGAGTAGTTGTATACACAAGGGATTTACGAGTTTAGGCCCTTCTCCGAGGAAGTAACAGCCCTACGTCTCGGAGCCCGGAGGCGGTCGACTGGATTATATGCGTATGAGTTACAGGGATGCGAACCCTTTACACTGAGGAGGGGGGTGGCTTATATAGAGTTCACCAGACCCCTCCAGCCCTCAGTTATATAGGGTTTAAGGTACATTAAGATCTGGCGTTACTAGTAATGCCACAAGTAAAGTGCTATGATGACCATAAATGCTACTCAATGACCGACCGTTTACATGCAGAGTGACTTTAGTCCTCCCGGCCGTCGAGTGGTTGGCTTCATGGTCGAGTGTGTCGAGTGGAACACTTCTGAGTCGACTGGCAGGTGGTTTCTTCTAGAGATGTCCTTGGGTAGGGTAGTTTGGACAGTTCCATGACCCTACCCTAGGTACATAGCTTCATCAGAGGGTGCACCCCCCCTGTAGGGCGCGCCCCCTATCTCGTGGGCCCCTCGGGCATCCATCGACGTACTTCTTCCTCCTATATATACCTATGGACCCAAAAAACACCCAGGGGCACCACGAAACACAATTTCCACCACCGTAACCTTCTGTATCTGCGAGATCCCATCTTGGAGCCTTCGTCGGCACTCTGCCGGAGGGGGAATCGACCATGGAGGGCCTCTACATCAACATCATTGCCCCTCCTATGAGTTGTGAGTAGTTTACCACAGACCTACGGGTCCATAGTTATTAGCTAGATGGCTTCTTCTCTCTTTTTGTATCTCAATACAATGTTCTCCCCCTCTCTTGTGGAGATCTATTCGATGTAATCTCTTTTTGCGGTGTGTTTGTCGAGATCCGATGAATTGTGGGTTTATGATTAGATTTATCTATGGATATTAATTGAATATTTTCTGAATTCTTTTATGTATGATTGAGTTATCTTTGCAAGTTTCTTCGAATTATCGGTTTGGTTTGGCCTACTAGATTGATCTTTCTTGCCATGAGAGAAGTGCTTAGCTTTGGGTTCAATCTTGCAGTGTTCTTACCCAGTGACAAAAAGGGTTGCAAGACACATATTGTATTGTTGCCATCGAGGATAACAAGATGGGGTTTATATCATATTGCATGAGTTTATCCCTCTACATCATGTCATCTTGCTTATTGCATTACTCTGTTCTTATGAACTTAATACTCTAGATGCATGCTGGATAGCGGTCGATGTGTGGAGTAATAGTAGTAGATGCAGGCAGGAGTCGGTCTACTTGTTATGGACGTGATGCCTATATACATGATCACACCTAGATAATCTCATAACTATGCGCTTTTCAATCAATTGCTCGACAGTAATTTGTTAACCCACCGTAATACTTATGCTCTCGAGAGAAGCCTCGAGTGAAACCTATGGCCCCCGGGTCTATCTCTTATCATATTTTCTTTCAATCTACTTTTATTTGCATCTTTACTTTCTTTCATCTATATTATAAAATACCAAAAATATATTATCTTATCATACTATCTCTATCAGATCTTGTCGGATTTCGGGTTCCGGCAGACCCTCAAGGTTCGAACTCTGGGGTGCGCACGGAGATCACACCTCCTACCTGCTCACGTCTCGTCGCCTCGCAAGGGATCTAAACTACACGAAGAACAACACAAGGGACACGAGGTTTATACTAGTTCGGGCCACCATTGTGGTGTAATACCCTACTCTAGTTTGTGGTGTGGTGGATTGCCTCAGGGGCTGATGATGAACAATACAAGGGAAGAACTGCCTCACGAGGGGAGGAGTTCTTGTGGAGGTGATGCCTCTTGGGAAGGATTGAATCCGGATCCCCTTCTACTGTGGTGGCTAGCCCTATTTATAGAGCGAGACATTGGTCCTCTTCCTAAATATTGAGCGGGAAGGGCGCCAACAACTAGCCATTTTGAAGGGGAAGATCTAGTACACTTATCCTGACTAAAGTTGGTCCTCGCCTACCAAAGACTCTGACGATGACGCCGGCTTGGGCTCCACGATGACCTCCATCCTGCCATTCTGCTGGTCTTGGTATTGTTGCACCGAAATGGTTGCCTTTGCTTGATACCCTTGCCTGTGCTTGCCCCCTTTGACCCAAGGAGGAAACAAGGACTCTGCGCAGGCCGGCGCCCGCCTGGCTTCGGTCGTCATGGCTTGCGTCACGGGCACCTCGTGAGGTACCACGCCTTGATCTCTCCGCCTCCTCGCGAGCCAGCCTGACGAGGCAGTGCCCGAGGAAGCTTCCTGTCGTCTTCCCCGCGGGGCTTGGCCCCTCGCGAGGGTCTTGAGCTTGTGCTGATGAAGATGGGTCGTACTGGGCCACTCCTTGAGCCACGCCGCAGGCCGCAGGCAGGCAAGTCTGGGTACCCCCATTCCCAGAACACCGACAGTAGCCCCAGGCTCAAGGCGCGTCAGGACTTGGCTTAGCAGAGAAGCGAAGGGGTAAGTGCGAAGCACCGCGGGCCCCAACAGCCTGCGGCCTTGGGCGCCGCGTGGCAGGTGAATGGACGTGCGCGTCCCTGTTTCCCCATGCCTCCTTATTTTGCGCCCGGCTAGGCAGACCCGTGCTTGCACATAGTCATCCCTGTTTTCGCCGTTCGCGCGTCTCCTGCTCTTCCTCCCCTTGAGCTCCAACCCCCGCTTCCAATCCAATCTCGAACTCTCCCCCTTCTGGTCGCCATGGCGCCAACGAAAAAGGAGAATGGGAAGAAGCCTGCGGCCTCGCCCCGCTCGCCACTGCCGGCGACTCCTGTCGTCGATCAGTCGATCATACTCAATCTGGAAGCCCTGGACAAGGTCAGCTCTACCCTCACCACTATCTCCAATGAGTGTGGGAGGACGACGGTCTGGCCCGCATCTCACTTCTCCATTGACAGAATAGTCACCGAGGTCCGGTACTTCGTCGACGCCCTATGGGCGGGACTGGTTCCCCCCTTTTCCGATTTCTTCAATGTCGTGCTTTCCCATTACCAGATCCACATGATGCCTTTGGGTCCTGAATCCATTGCCCTTCTTGCCGTTTTCGCTTTTGTTTGTGAGGCGATGGTGGGCATCCCCCCTTCAGTTGCCTTGCTGCGCCATTTCTTCTCCTTGCGCCTCAGCGATCCCACCCAATGCTCGGGGTGCGTGAGCTTCCTCGCCGCGCCAGAAGCGGCTGCCTTGGGAATTGATTTCAGCCTTCCTCCGCCTGTGGCTGGGTTTTGAGAGCGGTGGTTGTACGTGGATGTCGAGGTGCCCAGCCCCCTGCTCTCGGAGCCAACCTTGCCCGTTGTCCCCAACTCGGGCTGGGGCCATGAGATGCTCACGAGCCCCCGGCTCACCTTCGTCTGGTGTCGCTTCGGGAATTTGAGGGCGCTTGGTGTGACGGCACCCAAGGTGGTGAAGGAGTTCCTCCAAAGCCGCATTGCTCCTCTCCAGTGTCATTCTCATCGGATGTGGGCCTTTGGGGGGCGTGAAGACCGCATGAGGCTCCAGAAGGAAGATCTGGCGCCTGAAGTGCTGAGGAAGGTTCTCATGATCCTGACCAGGGATCCTTCCCCTGGCAGCCTTCGGCGAGGAGGTGCCCTGCTGTACCTTTGCTCAGGCAGGGCTGATTTTGTGAAGCAGATGCCCAACTTTGACGAATGGGGGCTGCGCCCAGCAGGCCTCATGGGACCTCGCGAGAACCCAGTTGTGGTGGCCGCCCTCCCGGCTGCCAGCTGCTCGCGAGAACTCCTGAGGTGGCAGCTCCTGAAGCCTGCCCTGCGGCAGCCGCAGGCGTCGAGCTACAGCCTACGGCTTCCGTGGCAGAGGCTCCCGAGGCCCCGGCCGCCCTCCATGAGGCGGCGCCTGGCGGTGTGCACCACGGCAATGCCCCCGACGCTGGTCACCTTGACGCTTCTTCCTCGCCGCAGACTGACCCTTGCACCGAGCTCCTAGGCCGCTTCCGCGTGGACTTCGAGGCTCTCTGAAAGAGAAAGGAGGCCTTGGGTGGTGATGATTACCACTGCCGCCTATTGAAGTGCAGGAAGTACTTCGCCATTGATGAGTAAGCCTTCTCCTTTCTTAGTCCCTTACTTTCCCGTTGCCTCAGCTGACCATTGCCCTGCAGGGTCCTTCCTGCCGAGTTCACGGAGACGGCCGAGGAGCCATCCCCCCAGGCTTCACCCTCTCCACCGACCCCAAGCGTCCCGAGCTCGAGTACTGCCCTTGTTGTGAGGTCGGTCAGAGAGGTGAGGCATCCTGCGGAGCATCCTGATTCTGTGCACCTCGCGAGCCTCCTCTGCGAGCTCTCCTGGGGCACAGCTAGCCTGCCCCGGGCTCCTCCTTTGGTCGTGGACGGCGACTGGCTGAGGTCGGTCTCGCATTCTTCCTTGGAGGACGAACCGGCTCTGGTCCAGGCTTCCGGCGGGGCACGCTTGGCCATCACGAGGGCGCCAACCCCCAGCCCCCTGCCCAGAGGGGGCGTGCCGGTTCGCGGCCCTCTACGCGCGCCAGGGGTGGAGGACGACGCGGAAGACGTGCTCGAGCGCGCTCGGGAGCGCCGCGCCCTTCGCCAAGGGTTTCTCCAAAGGGCGGCTGACGCAGTGAGCCAGCTCGATGTAGAGCTTGCCGGCGAGGACGCGCACCTTGAGGCCGAGGGCTTGTGCCTAGCTGAGGAGAGGCGCAAGCTGAAGGTGGCCGTTGCCCTTGCGCGCCACCAGCGTGACCTCGACAATGCGAAGGCCGAGGCGTTGCTGGCGGCTTCGCGGGAGGCCTGCTCCCAAGCCGTCCAGGAGGCCCGGGAGGTTGACCGGCGGCGCAAGGCTGTAGAGGAGCGGGCGTGGGAGCTCCAGGCCTGGAGCAGCTCCCTGGAGCATCAAGTGGAGTTGCGTGAGGCGGCCCTTGTGTCGATGAAGGGGGCTTCGGTTGACCAGGCGGAGCTCCAGAGATGTGAGGAGACGCTGGAGGCCGCTGAGCGCACCCTTGACCTCGAGCGGTTGGAGACGAGAGAGCGCCTGGTGGCACAGGCGGAGGATGATGTCGCCGTGCGAGAAGCCCGAGCCCTAGAATAGGTTGACCGCCGGGTGGCGGAGGCCCGCCCGAACCTTGAGTGCGAGTACGGGGAAAGGCTGGAGCTGATCAGGGTCGAAGCAGAGGGCAGGCTGGATGAAGCGACGCGGCGTGCAGACGCTTCCGGGGCCGCCCTTGGCGCAGCGCAGGTGGAGCTGGCTTCCTCCCGCGCCGAGGTGCTCCTTCTCCGTCAGAGGGTTGACGAGGCTGAGGTTGTCGCGCGGCGGAACGAGGACGAGATATGCCAGCGGCAGACCTTGGAGCATATGCATGGCCCTATGCTCCGCGCGCTCCGGGAAAGAGTTAACACGGCCTTGGGCAACATCTGCGAGGCAGCCGTCGGGGAGCCTCATGAGGTTAACTATGCCGGTAACCTTCAGTTCTTCACTGATGTGGTGACCCAGCTGGAGACTCGGTCGGGCAGGGCCGACAGGTTGGTGGAGGAGAGGAGTCGTGCCCTGCTTGGACGTGCTTTTTCTCGCGTCTTCAGTCATCTTCAGGACATGGACCCCCACTTTGACTTCGATGCCGCCATCGCACTGGTGCCCCTGGCCATCCAGGGCGACCTGGTGCATTGGGTGGAAGACAACGTGGACGCCCTTGTTAGGGCCTTCACCACCGATGACGACGGCGTAGTCGTGGTTGCCGATGAGGGCGGCGTGGTGAACGGCCCGGATGCTGATGACGGTGACGTAGAGGGCGATGGTGAGGCCATCGACACCAGTGATGACTCCGGAGGTGCCCCTGAGGATGCATTGGGGGATTTATCCAATTAACCGCGCGTTATTCCTGCTTTTTACCCTGCACAGAGAGAGTTCGGGCTTGGCCCTGAAGGTTGTAAGAGCATTTTGGGAGGGGGAGCCCCTCGTGTAAAAACTTGCAGTTAGCATATTTGTAGACATGATGTCGCCTGCATGCCTACGCCGAGCGATTGGTCTCGTGATGGGTCAATTGGCTTGTTTACCTTCGACCCGCGTGGGCCCTGAGCGAGCCTGCAGGGGGCCGCGGTGTCCCGAGTGCCTCCTGAACGAACCCACCGAACCTGTAATGAGAACCTCCTGAGAGGGTGAGGCGACGGCAGCCCGGACTGCATGCATGCTTGGCCTGGCCCAACTCGAGAGGAGCTCACGAGGGGAGGCGGCTGAAGCTGGATGGACGCAAAGCGGTAGCCAGAACACGAGAGATTGCTCGAACGAGACTAAACACCCCTTCCCCGAACACACGCAAGTCTCAAACTCAAATCCAACTTAAATTCAAACATGGGAAAATCGACAACCAAGGGAAAGGCAAAAAGCAGAAAGGCCGCGTCCGGCACCTAGTCTACTCTTCGACGTCTTCTCACCAGCGCGGAGCTAAGTGCTGCCACTGGGCGTGGGCGGGAGCCCCCGAGGCCCGAGGGCGGCTCTCCGGAGACTCCGGGGCGTGTACAGCCCACTCATTATTATGTGAGAGTGTCACGGGGCGGCGAGCTTCACAGGCACTGGACCTTCTTCATAGGTACCGGCCTTGCTTCATATCGCCAGATGAGGGCCCCGCCTTGCGCCACACTCTATTGCCATCAACGACGGCCGAAGACCGAGGACGCCGCCGATGGGATAGAGCGGTCGCTAGCGGTTCCCCCGACGACCACGGGTCCTCTGCCGGGGGTAGGCCCTGAGGCACCTCCCCGGCAGAGGGCCTACCTCCTGAGGACGCCTTGCTCCGAGCGCCGCGGGGGTGAGGCCGGATCTCGGCCCCTTTCCTACAGCCCCCGGTGCCCTCCTCCTGAGGGGTAGGAAGCTGCTGGATTGGGGCAGCCATCTGCCACGACGACCTATACCTCATGTGATCCATGGTTACCGTAAGCCTTCTCCTGAGGAATTAGCGGTACCCGATAAACACTGCCTCTAGCGCGGTCGACGAGGCTCTTGTGGGGCTCCTGAAAGAGCTCAGCTTCCGGTGTCTCTTCCCCCCAACCTGGGCCGAGGAACGAGCCATGGTCTTCCTCCAGCGCGTGCCCTTGATCCACCATGTGGGGCACATACGCTTCCGGGGCCGCCGCCCCGAATGCCTCACTGTAGTGCCCCGCGTGCCATGCAATCCTGCTTGAGGTGCCAACCTGGGGGTGGTAGGGCGGCGGCCCACCGGAACTGTGGGTTGTAGTGAATCCCCCCTCGCCGGTCGGAGGCGGAGCCGGCGCTGTTGGAAGCCCGGCTCTGATGGCCAGGTTGGCGTTGGGGAGGCCTTGGAGTCCGCTCGGAGCTGTGCAGGTGCGTGTGGGGCCTCCATGCGGTCCGCCCTGGACCTAAGGCGGCGGCTAGATGCAGAAGGGGTGAGCCCCCGAGGCGGCGGAGCCCAGGAGCTCTGCCACCCGCTCCAGTAGCACGTCGTGGCCGCCCTCCAGCAGCCTGCATTGTAGTAGCTCTCGGGCCACCGTGAGCGCGGCCCTTGGGTTCGCCTGCTCCTGCCGGGTGTACGGCGCCGTGGCTGTGGCGTGGCTCGAGGCCCTTGCCGCCGGCCGCACCTGCCGCGGCGTGAGAGCTGGCGCCGCCTGGCCGCGTCGCCCGCGGCCCGCCGCACCTTGTGGACCGCGGGCTGCGTGGGGCACAGGGTTGAGGTCGCCCTGGGCAAGCGGCTCTATGCGGGCAGGCCAGGCCGCCCAGGGATCGGGGTTACCTGTTGGGTCGCCGGACATGATGACGAAGATGCGACGGTACGCGAGGCGGCGGAAGAAGGATTCCGGCGCACCCCTACCTGGCGCGCCAAATGTCGGATTTCGGAATCTGGCAGACCCTCAAAGTTCGAACTTTGGGGTGCGCGCGGAGATCACACCTCCTACTTGCTCACGTCTCGTCGCCTCGCAAGGGATCTAAACTACACGAAGGACAACACAAGGGACACAAGGTTTATACTAGTTCAGGTCATCATTGTGGTGTAATACCCTACTCTAGTTTGTGGTGTGGTGGATTGCCTCAGGGGCTGATGATGAACAATACAAGGGAAGAACTGCCTCGCGAGGGGAGGAGTTCTTGTGGAGGTGATGCCTCTTGGGAAGGATTGAATCCGGATCCCCTTCTACTGTGGTGGCTAGCCCCATTTATAGAGCGAGGCCTTGGTCCTCTTCCCAAATATTGAGCGGGAAGGGCGCCAACAACTAGCCATTTTGAAGGGGAACATCTAGTACACTTATCCTGACTAAAGTTGGTCCTCGCCTGCCAAAGACACTGACGATGACATCGGCTTGGGCTCCACGATGACCTCCATCCTGCCGTTCTGCTGGTCTTGGTCTTGTTGCACCGAAATGGTTGCCTTTGCTTGATACCCTTGCCAGCGCTTGCCCCCTTTGCACCAAAGAGGAAACAAGGACTCTGCGTAGGCCGGCGCCCGCCTGGCACCCGCCTGGCTTCGGTCGTCATGGCTTGCGTCACGGGCACCTCATGAGGTACCCCGCCTTGATCTCTCCGCCTCCTCGCGAGCCAGCCTGATGAGGCTGTGCCTAAGGAAGCTTCCTGTCATCCGCCCTGCGAGGCTTGGCCCCTCGCGAGGGTCTTGAGCTTGTGCTGATGAAGATGGGCCGTACTGGGCCACTCCTTGAGCCACGACGCAGGCCGCAGGCAGGCAAGTCTGGGTACCCCCGTTCCCAGAATGCCGACAGATCTCACTTTCGCAAGTGGTCGTGAAGGGATTGACAACCCCTTTATTGCGTTGGTTGCGAGTTCTCAGTTTGTTTGTGTAGGCGCGTGGGACTTTTGAGGAGCCTCCTACTGGATTGATACCTTGGTTCTCAAAAACTGAGGAAAATACTTACGCTACACTTGTTGCATCACCCTGTCCTCTTTGGGGAAAACCAACGCTAGCTCAAGACGTAGCAAACCCTAGCCGACGTCCCCCTCGTCCCTCCTCCGCCTCCACCTCCCCTCGCCGCCCGGCAAAGCTTGGCCGGCTGGGCAGCGGCGGGGCATCTCTCCCCCTTGCAGCATCTTGGGCAGCGCGGGACGACCAGATCGCGAAGAGGCATCGGGCTAGCGCGGGGTCTGGCGGCGCGGCGGGCGAGCATCTTGGCGTCAGCGCGGCATGGATGCGACTCCACGGCGAGGTGGTGGCTATGTGGTCTTCAGATCGGGTGGTCGCTGGCGCCGCCATGTTTAGGTTGGATCCATCTGGATCTGGCGCTTAGATGTTATCGGCCGATGCAGGGTGGTGGTCTACGCCGCTGGCCTCGTCGAATCGTGGATCCGGTTCCTGGAGATCTACGATGGCTGTCCTTCTTGATCCTCCTTCCTGGTGGGTTGAGCCCCATGGCACTTGCATCTTTGCTGGTCTCGGTTTGTCTCGCTGTCGGATCCGAAACAGTCGGAGGTTTGGTGGTATAGGTTGGGGACCGGAGGATACTTTGGTCGGTTGGTCCGGGCCGGCATCGGCTGCGTCCCACGACGTCGTTACCCTCCTTGGAGCGAAGCTGAGGTCCCTTCTATCCACATTCGAACCCCTCCTGGTCGAAAGTCCAAAATTTAGTTTGGAATGGGCAGTGGCGGCACCCTGCGCGTCGTAACCTCCATGGAGGCGCCGTCTTGGGAGGCGCAGATGGTCGGGCGAGAGATGCTATGGGTGGTGGGCTCCGCGTAGCTCCAGCAGCGGCGACGGTGTGAGCTCCGGGGGAAACCTAGATCTGGGTTTACCGGATCGGACGATGATGGCACCTTCGATGGCGTTGTCCCTCCTGGAGGCATCGTTTTGGAGCACGCGATGGCTGGAGGGGACAAGAGGAGGAGCGGTGTTACATCTACCGTGAGGCCGACGATAGGCCGACGACGGATCCTAGCGGCACGGCGCCGCGGAGGTTCGGCGATGGGCGCGTCTGGAGATGGACTCGCGCAGGAGGAGGAAGTTGTCTGGCGTCATGGTGGCGTTGATGACAGAGAGGCCTGGCAAGTTCGGTGCAACAGTTTTGCTCTCAGGATGGACCGAGGGATGCTGGAGGTGACGGCTCTTGCAGCGTGCGGAGCTCACTGAGAGTGTGCCTGACCGGTGTGGGACCCAATCCAAGTAGTGGCTTGGAGGAGACACCCGGCTTTACATGTTAGGCTTAGTGCGATGTCTGTTTGGTATCAGGCCCGAACATTCGGCACGCCTTCATCAAGGGGATAGGAATAGCAACAGTGTTGCTAAGATGGTGGCTTCAGGCTTATTGATGAATCACCTTGTATGGTCTTTATGAATAATTCATAATATGGCTGCATGCATCATCTAGATGCACACGCCGGGAATACATCCTCATTTTCAAAAAAAAAAACTTGAATCCGGCCTGATGGTACCTTTGAACGTCCAGCTACTAGCTGTGGTCTAGAGGGCACCATATGGTGATGTTTCTGGTGTTAACCTGGCCCTGACGCCCTGACGCCAGGCCCCTCGACATGAAGCTCTGACTCATATATGTGTGCATTAACTGATTGATTCGTACCATCCTAAAAAAAACTGATTGATTCGTACTGCATGCAGGGGGTCAGAGTCACCAGCTGGAGAGCAGGGCCATCACGATGCTTGGGGGACACAAGCGGCGGCGGCAGGAGCAACAACAACAATGATGCCACCTTACCTGACGACCTCTGAACCTCATGATAATGAACACATCATGCTGGAGAACGGAATGGCACGGCCAGCAGCCCCACACCGTGGAAGGACGTCAACGAACAACACCAGCAGTAGCGGCAGCCACGACGTCGACGAGACCGAGAGCTTCGGACGGTTGGCATTGACGCGGTGGCGCTACAATGAGGGCGGCGATGGGGACTGTGCAGGCGACCGTGTGCTGCAAGATGCGGCCATGGCTATGGCTCCGAGCCTGGAGATGAGGCTGTGGAGGCAGGGGTGGGAGCAGATGGAGCCCTCGGCGTCGGCCTCCAAAGAGCTAACCCCGATCCTCAAGTGCTTGTGAAATGATTATAATAAGTACTCGTGGGATTAATATGCTGTTGATTAACTATATTACTCAACAAAAGCAAGAGCAACCATGTGAATTCAAAGCTAGCTGGCGAGCTAGTCTTCTGATCTGTTTTCACTGAGTTTTAGTTATGGTCTCATTCACGTGGACAGCCGTTGCATCAAAAGTATGCTGAGATTTGTGCTATTGTGTAGTTGTCCAGTAGCGTGTATTTGTTTGTCCGATGTTTTTTTTTGAGTGAAGTGCATCATAGGTCCTCAAACTATTTCAGAGGTGTCACATAGGTCCTTGAACTATGAAAGTCGTCATCTAGGTCCTCAAGGTGCAATATGTGTGCCATTCTGGTCCTCAAACTATTTCGAAGGTGTCACGTAGGTCTTTGAACTATTTCAGAGGTGTCACATATATACGCACTTATTACACTTCAAGGATTTCTGAGGACATATATGGCACTTTTCATAGTTTAAGGACCTATGTGACACCTTAAAAATAGTTCAAGGACCTAGGATGCACTTCACTCTTTTTTTTCAGGGGTAAGTTGTTTGTCCGATGGTTTTTTTCAGCGGTAATCTGTCTGTCCTATGCTTGACGGTACAGCCCGCTCGTTTATTGGCCCTTTTTACTTCTTTTTTTTCTATTGCCAGGCTGAGCTTTTACCTCTTGCGAACAGTGCCACCAGCCATGGATTATTTCTTCTATGGGATGTTAGAGCATCGACGGCCGGACTTGACAAATCCGGCCGCTCAAAAGCACGTCCGTGGGTGCATCTGGATGGGCTCTCATATTTCGTTTCGGGCATTCACATATTTTAAATCCGGACTTTCAAATCCATGCACGTCGATCATGCAACATAATGTCTCACATAAATAGCTATTGTTCGTATCACGCATAGATAGCGTTTAAAAAAAATTATTTGAAGTGATAAACTCAAGCATTGCCTCCTTGGTTGCCATTGCGGATCCACATGTGCTTCACAAGATCATTGAGTAGCTGCGTGTGCACTTGCTGATCTCGAAGATTCTGATGTATCTGCAGAAAGTTCATAATTTAAGCCGCATCTTGATCTTTCGGGATTTCAACTTGTTCTCCGGGTGCTTCGAATCATGGGTTTGGACTACACCATCACCCTCATCCTCGACGATCATATTGTGTAGAATAACACAACATGCCATCAACTGCCATAAAGTTTCCGACACCCACATCATTGCGGCGCTCCGAACAATTCCCCAATGAGTCTGAAGCACACCAAATGCCCCTCTCCACGTCCTTCCTAGCCGCTTCCTGCATTGTTGCAAAGTGGCTCTGTTTATTGCCACACGACTCGGATATGGTCTTCACAAATGCCGCACACTAAGGATAGATACCATCGGCAAGATAGTACCCCATGTTGTAGTCCCGGGCGTTGACTGTGTAGTTGCACGACGGTGATTCCCCATTGTAAAGCCTCCTGAACACCGGAGATCGTTGAAGCACGTTGATGTCGTTGTGAGAACCGGGCATTCCAAAGAAAGCATGCCAAATCCATAAGACATGTGATGCCACCACTTCTAGTATGATGGTGGCCTCTCTGGTGTGACCTTGATACATTTCCCGCAGACCTTCGGGGCAGTTTTTCCATTGCCAATGCATGCAATCAATTGATCCGGGTATTCCTGGAAACCCTCTCGCCTCTCCAATAGCTAACAACTTCTGCGTGTCCTGCACATTTAGTTCTTTGAGATACTCCGGTCCAAACACCTCGACCACTAGGTGGGCAAATTTGATAGTAGTCTTCAGGCACGTGCTCTCCCCCATCCTGACCATCTCACTAATGGCGTCTGCAGCAGTACCAAGTGCAAGAATCCTCAGAGCAGCTGTGTACTTCTGCTTGGATGAGAAAGAGAGTTGGCCGCAGCAATCCCTTCTCAGCTTGAAATAGTCGTCGTGTGCCTCCACTCCCTCCACAATGCGCAAAGACAATGATTTTCGCAAAGTAGTCCTTCTGCAGTAGCTTTGCTCCGGACACCCTGTCCCGATTGATCACTCTTCTCCCTTTGATTGAGCCTTGAAGTTGAGAATATGATCCACATGCTGGTCCATTTCCTCTTGCATGCTCATGAGCATGATCATGTCCATTTCTTTGTCCAAATCCGATGAATCAAAGAACTCATCTTGAATCATTTGGTCAAGCTCCGTCGGTCCATACTCCTCGCCAAACGAAGCATCGGAATCCATCATTTACCTAACAAAATCACAATAATTTCGGTCGGTTAATGTGTCGAACACATCAAGCGCAAGGCGGAGCTGGAGAGTTGTCAGACGTACAACGGTGGCGTCCGGGCCGGCGACGACTTTCCCCGCGGCGAGGACGGAGCACTCTTTCGGAGCTGGCGACAGAGAGCCTGGGAACGGCTGCGGAGCGAGCGCGGCGGCGGAGCTGTGAGCCGGACGGCACAGAGGAGGAAGGAGAGAGGAGAGAGCAAATGGATCCGACAACTCGGGGTGGATTTGGTGCAATTTGGGGTGGGGTTGGGCTGTCAGGTCCGACGTGGCGGGCGTGCCCGGGCGTCCTATATTTGGGCTGGATATGGGGGTGTAGGTCAGCACGGGCGTTTGAGGGCTGTTTGAGGGGCCCGTCAGGGGCAAAAAATCGTGACTGGGCAGTGACCGGCCAGCCCGCCCGGACGTATGAGGTGGGTTTGAGAGGTCCGGTTGTAGATGATCTTACTTCACGTTTGTTTGAGCGTGATACTTTTTGTATTGTTTGAACATTTGTACAAACTTCTTTACGGGAGCTTCACACTTTAAAAGTGCACAACAATTGTTTTTTTTTTTGTTTTTGCTTTTGTTTTCTTCATTTTTTTATTTTCATGGGACAACGTGAGTTTCAACTATGCTTTGTTCACGCCATTAGTCGTTAGCTCAACTTGCTGGGATTCGCATAGGTTGTCCAGTGAGTGTTGTATGCGGCTAGTTGCGCTCTGTTTTTTTTCCTTTTTTCTGATTGTCCGTTAACATTGCTCCCGGCCTGTCGCGGCGTTTTCTATTTTCGGTATTATTTTGTTTTGTCAGTGTTCATTTTTAACACACAGGTTCAAAACTGGATGAGGGTTGTTGCTAATTTGTGTGTGATAAGATACATATCTTAATTTTTCTGGGAGTTTTTTTATGTATGTGTAATTCAGTTTAATTTATTCATTTTTTGTAGATTAAAATCACATTTTTATTTATTTTTGTTTTTTTATTCATGTGCCACTTCAAAATTTTCTACCCTTAATACAGTTTTTCCATGATCCTAGTTAGGTTTTTTTTTTCTTTAGTTTCAGTAAAATGTTTTAGTTTTTTGTCAATCTACCTTTCTTTTGTTGCTTTTTGGTTTTTTGTTCTTTTTGAGTATTTTTGTTGTTTTGAAGGTATGCATATGTAATTCACGTTTTTTAAGGGGGTAGTTGCAATTACATGTTGGCAAAAGTAGTCACAACTGCAAGTTTTAGAAGGGTAGTCGCAACTACAAGAGAGCAACGATTCGGTGCCCAGACTCGTCTACACCCGTGATGAGGAAAAAAATCAAAACAAATACTAGAAAAATTAAAAAAAAATCCAATTTTTTGCACGGTGGATAATTTGGTGCATGAGGTGCACTCAAATTTTATATCATTTGAACATCTGAGTAGCTCCCGAAAAAAAGACAAATTTGGAATCTGTAAAAAAAATTAGTATTCATGTATTGTTCTGACCGAGTTTGTCTTTTTTATTGAGAGCTACTCGTATGTCCAAATGATCTGAAATTTCAAGCGCACCACACACATCAAGTTATCTACCTTGCAAAAAAATTGAGTTGTTTGAACTTTTTGTATTTTTTGTGAAATTTTTCTTGACCGGGTGTGTCAGGGATATACCCCGTGGTATGGCCCGACCGGAGTCGTAAACCGGCTGGGACTTGGTAAACCGGCGAATGGTAAACCGGCAGACAGTTAAGACAGATGGCTAAGACAGACGGTAAACCGGCAAGTGTTAAACCGGCAGGTGATGTTAAACCGGCACACAATGTTAAACCGGCAGGTGTTGTTAAACCGGCAGACAATGTTAAACCGGCGGACAATGTTAAACCGGCAGAGTTAAGTTAAACCGGCAGACGTTGAGAAGCCCAGGAAAGGAAGTCAAAATAGTTTAAGTTAAAGTCCGAGTTGGACTCCACATATAACCCGCCCCTTCAACATATATAAGGAGGGGCAGGGCTCCCCAAAGAGGGACAAGAAAGAAACAATCTCTAGGGCTAGACACAACTAGAGGAGCGCCGGTTTACGGCGACTCCCTCGTGATGATAATGAGATCTAGCCTCAAACAGCATGTAGGGTTGTTACCGGATGATGTTTCCCGGGGCCCGAAGCTGTCTAAAACCCTTGTCTTGTGTTGCGTCTCTCGATTCCGCTCAACCCCTCTCAAGCTACCACATAGATGCGTTGGCCTCACGACTAAGTCCTCACCCTAGGACATCTGACGTGTTAATTCCACGACAGTTGGCGCCCACCATGGGGCTCGCGCACGGTGGTGATGAGTTCTTGAAGGGATCTCTTCCAGGGATCGAGAAGTTTGCGATTTTTTGGATGAAGAATAACCAGTTTGAAAGGATTCACATCAACCACAATTCATCAGTCAAAGATCCAAGGATTTTCTTAAAGAGGATGTGTCTGATCAAACCGCTGTCGTCACGTGTATGACTTATGAGGGTTAAAGGTTCAAGAAAAAGTTACGGTTGTGATTGGTTTGTGACCGCAAGTAGCCGACAACAACGGAAGGGATACCACCGCAACCAACGTTAAGTGCTTATTGGGGATTTTCTGACACAGATGGCTCGAAGAAGGCCACGACCCGGATTCATCTTCGCCAAGCCACGACAGTCTCGAGCCGACCTCTGCTCCAAACCACAGCCCGGATTCGCCTTCGCCAACCCGGATTCGCCTTTCGACAACGGTCGTCGGGGCCTGCCCACCTCGCACCCCGCGCGTCGGCCCTGCCCTAAGCCTCCGTCACCGCAGCCTCCGCTTCATCAACCGCTGCCTATGCAGCGCACGCGTCTGACCCGTACATCGCCGGCGGTTTCCGCGCCCACGGCCTCTCAAATTGCCGCCATGCGTGTCGGGCCCTTCGCCGCGGCCGCGGAGTTTTCTCACCTGCGCTCTATTGCCAGGCCGCCAGGCTCTGCTCCGCAGCTGTTTTCCCCGCCGACCTCGACAAGTCGCCGGGCTGCCCGGCCGCCTCTGCCGTGGCTTACTCCGTATCTACTCCGACCCGCCGCTCCAAGTTGCCTGCTTCAAATCGCCGCCGCTTCACCTCCGACTGGCTACTGTTCCGGGCCGCCCCGTCACCGTTGACTCTGCCGTGCCGCGGTGCCCCTTCCCTCAACTCTGTTGCCGGTTTGCTCTGCTCACCGTGGCCTCAACTCGTTCTACTGTGAAGCCACGGTCTCCAAGCGCGACCCGCCACAGTGGATGCGCCATGACCCGCCGGCCGTTGTAGTAGGCCTCCACCTCTGCCTTCAAGTCGTTTTCCTCACCACTACTCTGCTCTACCTGCATGCTGACCCGGCCTCGAGTCGTTCGGCCTCCACTCCGTGTTGCTCCGTGAGCCGATAGCCTCTGAGCGCGTCGCCGTTGAGCCGTCGTTGGTGTGCCCTCGTCAAATCACCGCTTTGCATCAAGTCCGCTGTTCAAACCGCCGCGAGTTGACGCCGTCTGCTGCAGTGTTTTGCCTGCTCAAACCGCGGCGGCCCTCCGCTACTGTACTTCATATCCGCGGCCGCGTGCTTTGGCCGCCCTCCGCTCCATTGCGGCTGGCTCCTTTAGCCCTGTGAGCTGGTCCTGCTCGCCTCGCCGACAGTAAGCCGGCGCCGGGACGTCTTGGACGCGCCCGTCATACATACCACAACCCGCCCGAGCTCCTCCGTCTGCCTCTCCACCGGGGTCCAAACCGCCGCCATGCCTCGTCACACTGTGCCTCCTGAACCGACGGGCCGCCTTGCGTGTTGCCCATCCTTTGGCTCTACTGTGCCGGGCTGCCTCGCGCACTAATGCATCCCAAACTGTTTCCGTCTGGTGCCATAACCCGGAGCCGTTTCCATACTGGTTGTTGAAGCCGTCGCACACACCTAGTGCATGTGAATCGCCCCAGCAACGGGTCTCTGAACTCGCTACTGCTTCAAGGCCAGTTCACCCATAGTTAAATCGCCCTCGTACTGTTCTACAGTGAAGATATTGCTATCCTCTGCTGTGGTGGCCACGGATGAACCGCCGTGCGTCCAGCCCGTCTTGCCGTTGGTTCTTCAGAGTTGTGCAGTTTCAGACAGTCGCAGCCAACTCGACACTGCGCATCTTGTTAAACCGGCACACAATGTTAAACCGGCACACAATGTTAAACCGGCAGACAATGTTAAACCGGCGGACAATGTTAAACCGGCAGAGTTAAGTTAAACCGGCAGACGTTGAGAAGCCCAGAAAAGGAAGTCAAAATAGTTTAAGTTAAAGTCCGAGTTGGACTCCACATATAACCCGCCCCTTCAACATATATAAGGAGGGGCAGGGCTCCCCAAAGAGGGACAAGAAAGAAACAATCTCTAGGGCTAGTCACAACTAGAGGAGCGCCGGTTTACGGCGACTCCCTCGTGATGATAATGAGATCTAGCCTCAAACAGCATGTAGGGTTGTTACCGGATGATGTTTCCCGGGGCCCGAAGCTGTCTAAAACCCTTGTCTTGTGTTGCGTCTCTCGATTCCGCTCAACCCCTCTCAAACTACCACATAGATGCGTTGGCCTCACGACTAAGTCCTCACCCTAGGACATCTGACGTGTTAACTCCACGACAGTTGGCGCCCACCATGGGGCCCGCGCACGGTGGTGATGAGTTCTTGAAGGGATCTCTTCCAGGGATCGAGAAGTTTGCGATTTTTTGGATGAAGAATAACCAGTTTGAAAGGATTCACATCAACCACAATTCATCAGTCAAAGATCCAAGGATTTTCTTAAAGAGGATGTGTCTGATCAAACCGCTAGCGTCACGTGTATGACTTATGAGGGTTAAAGGTTCAAGAAAAAAGTTACGGTTGTGATTGGTTTGTGGCCGCAAGTAGCCGACAACAACGGAAGGGTTACCACCGCAACCAACGTTAAGTGCTTATTGGGGATTTTCTGACACAGATGGCTCGAAGAAGGCCACGACCCGGATTCATCTTCGCCAAGCCACGACAGTCTCGAGCCGACATCTGCTCCAAACCACAGCCCGGATTCGCCTTCGCCAACCCGGATTCGCCTTTCAACAACGGTCGTCGGGGCCTGCCCACCTCGCGCCCCGCGCGCCGGCCCTGCCCTAAGCCTCCGTCGCCGCAGCCTCCGCTTCATCAACCGCTGCCTATGCAGCGCACGCGTCTAACCCGTACATCGCCGGCGGTTTCCGCGCCCACGGCCTCTCAAATTGCCGCCATGCGTGTCGGGCCCTTCGCCGCGGCCACGGAGTTTTCTCACCTGCACTCTATTGCCAGGCCGCTAGGCTCTGCTCCGCAGCTGTTTTCCCCGCCGACCTCGACAAGTCGCCGGGCTGCCCGGCCGCCTCTGCCGTGGCTTACTCCGTATCTACTCCGACCCGCCGCTCCAAGTTGCCTGCTTCAAATCGCCGCCGCTTCACCTCCGGCTGGCTACTGTTCCGGGCCGCCCCGTCACCGTTGACTCTGCCGTGCCGCGGTGCCCCTGCCCTCAACTTTGTTGCCGGTTTGCTCTGCTCGCCGTGGCCTCAACTCGTTCTACTGTGAAGCCACGGTCTCCAAGCGCGACCCGCCACAGTGGATGCGCCATGACCCGCCGGCCGTTGTAGTAGGCCTCCACCTCTGCCTTCAAGTCATTTTCCTCACCACTACTCTGCTCTACCTGCATGCTGACCCGGCCTCGAGTCGTTCGGCCTCCACTCCGTGTTGCTCCGTGAGCCGATAGCCTCTGAGCGCGTCGCCGTTGAGCCGTCGTTGGTGTGCCCTCTTCAAATCACCGCTTTGCATCAAGTCCGCTGTTCAAACTGCCGCGAGTTGACGCCGTCTGCTGCAGTGTTTTGCCTGCTCAAACCGCGGCGGCCCTCCGCTACTGTACTTCATATCCGCGGCCGCGCGCTTTGGCCGCCCTCCGCTCCATTGCGGCTGGCTCCTTTAGCCCTGTGAGCTGGTCCTGCTCGCCTCGCCGACAGTAAGCCGGCGCCGGGACGTCTTGGACGCGCCCGTCATACATACCACAACCCGCCCGAGCTCCTCCGTCTGCCTCTCCACCGGGGTCCAAACCGCCGCCATGCCTCGTCACACTGTGCCTCCTGAACCGACGGGCCGCCTTGCGTGTTGCCCATCCTTTGGCTCTACTGTGTCGGGCTGCCTCGCGCACTAATGCATCCCAAACTGTTTCCGTCTGGTGCCATAACCCGGAGCCGTTTCCATACTGGCTGTTGAAGCCGTCGCACACACCTAGTGCATGTGAATCGCCCCAGCAACGGGTCTCTGAACTCGCTACTGCTTCAAGGCCAGTTCACCCATAGTTAAATTGCCCTCGTACTGTTCTACAGTGAAGATATTGCTGTCCTCTGCTGTGGTGGCCGCGGATGAACCGCCGTGCGTCCAGCCCGTCTTGCCGTTGGTTCTTCAGAGTTGTGCAGTTTCAGACAGTCGCAGCCAACTCGACACTGCGCATCTTCACAGCGGCGTCTGCAGCTGTTCTTTTCTATGGCCTCGCCCGGTTCTGCCACGCCTTCATGGCTCAGTATCAGTTTGCTGAACCGCCCGCGATAAACCGCCAGGCTTTATACCTCGACCGAAAGACGTTCTGCCGTTCTGCCGCTCTAAACAGCGCCGCTACAACTTCTGCAGTCGTGGCCTGCTACCGCGCCGCTTCTCTATTGTCGCGGGCCGTCTCCGCCGCGCCGGGTCTTGTCATCCGTCTCCCACGCTAGCACAATAAGCCTCGATAAACACCAACGCTTCAGACCACATGCTCTGACTTGGAGAAGGACACGCCATGAGTCAATTGATCCAGCCATGACTCGGAAGCAGGCACTTCTGCAGACTCGTGCTCCACTGCTTTATACAGTTCAACCCGTGGCTTCGTGAGATGACAAGATTGCATGAGGAGCAAAATGGAGCGCCGTTAGTAATGCAAAAGCTGCCATGCAGAAAATCATTGGGTTTGACCGGCTCTAAGTGACACTTGGTGCTACTCATCGGGGGATTAAGATAACACTTGTTGCAATCCGTATAAAGGCCATGGTCCCGATGTATTAATACAGATGATTCACACTACCGTCTGCTATTTTTATCATCGGTACAAAAATGCCAGCGATTTTACAAAATTTCAGCATCATCCGTTTGCATCAGTTTAGACGACAGATACACGGATCGCACTCCAGCAGTTGCAGATAAAAGACAAAAATAGCACCACTCAATAAATCTGGTTAAATATTATGAGGCGCCAAGTCTGCATATGGAGCTGTCACCTAAACAAAATCAGGTGTTATCCCTCCTTTATATTTTTATCAGTATATTTTTAAATCATGTTGGCACCTTTACGTTGCCCTATGATGTCTTTATACACAGGTAAATTATTCATTACAAAGGTGTTGTTATATTGTGGAGATGGAGGCGCGCCAACATCATTCAGCACAGATGGTTGTCCGTGTCGCGTTACTCGATGGGCTCTTGCACTAGCTTACAACGCCGCGGCCGTATCTCGCAACTGAACCGGATTACAACACCACAGATAACTCACCTCAGTCCGTGCCATTTCTAATGATGCGGCCGACTCTTTCTCCTGCACCAGCTTACAGCGCCGCGGCCAACTCATCTGTCTATGCCACCTCTGATACTGCGGTCATCTTTGTTGTCTGCCCCTGCAGTCCGGTCTACATCAACACACCGGGCCGCACCTGTATGCATGAGCTGTTTATTGAGTATGAGCGAGTCACTGCTTGGGTAGCCCGGTTTTCTTCCAAACAAATTGGAGACAAATTATCATGTATTGTCGGCTGCCGTTTGCACTGGATGGCTCAATGGGCAGGCGCACAAGTCGCCGCCACTACAGTTTGGTTAACTTCAAACAGTCAGTTGAAGGAACCATTGGCCGAGTTGCTGACACGGCTCATACGGGATCATCTATAACCCGCCGCAGTCACCTCAATCTTCTGTGGATTCACATCATGTTATCAACACCAACGATATAAACCTTCTGCTATGGTCAAGTACGGAAGAATCTCAAGACAACTCCTTAAGTCATCTTAAAGACTCGGGGGCTACGATGATATATACCTTCTCTTATGATCAAATCTTGCCAGTTTCAGCAAATTCAAGTACCCCAAGATATTGAAGGGAAAAAATAACCCGGTCCCGGAGGCTACTGCTATATTGATGAAAATTTAAAGGCCGTCAGAGAATTTCCGGCTCAAAAAAGTATATGACAAAATCCCGGCTCAATGAAGTTCCGGATCATCAGAAAGGATTCCAGTTCAATATCCGGTTTAAAAGACATCTCTCTCTCATAAAGCATTGAAGCTCTCCAAATATCCGGTTTACAATCCGGTCCAAAGGAAATTTATCTATCATGAAGCTTTTATGCTCTCAAATCCGGTTCAAAAATCCCGGTTCAAGAAGAATTTATCTCTTGCAAAATATTAAAAGTTGCCGAAGAGGGCATGTTGCCATGATGCATGGTTCAAACATTGGTATCCTGCCTTATTGGCTTATCATATTATTGGTTACATGGGGGCTTCAGCTTACAAAGCGGAGTTCTGTCCATTAATCCGGCTATCACGCCACAACATAGCTTGGGAGCTTCACACCCAAAGGGCCAAAGAGAGTTTCGATGCTATGCACAACTCAAACATAGGCACCTAATGAGCACAGCTCATCACGTTACTTGGGGGATCCTTGGTCCAATACCAAGAAGTTTGAATGGACCCTTGTGGCTGGGTATCGACCCACGGCTTGGAAGCCTGGTATATTTACCTAAAACCCCGGGTTAACCTGCCTTCATCAAGTACGACACTCCTATCCAGGTCATCCTGGCACGGCCCTCCGAACGTTTGACAATTACTCTCCTTGAGACCCTGCACTTGTCAAAGTTAAAACGGTGATTGGTTAGTTGGAGGTCCATCTTAAAAGGCTTTGTTAAATGGTTCAACTCAATGGCCTGGCAGCCCACAAAAAGCCTCGAATTTGGGCCTGGCAGCCCTCAAAAAGCCTCGACTACATGGTTTTATTTGCCTTTGTCAAGATTTTTCTCTTTTGATAAATTTTATATTGAACCGGTGTCTATTGACCCGGCATGGCTATCAGTCCTCAAATTAACCCGGTGTTCATTAACCCAGCTTGACTTTCAACTACAAGTTGTCAATACGTAATCACTTATAATCTGGTGTTTATTGACCCGGCCTGGCTTTGGACTATAAGTCGCCAGCATATATTTGGATAGCGCCATTGGAATTATGCGCTTATAAATCATTTGGTATGTTATTCAAATAGCCAACATGGCTGGATTTCTATTATGATTAAGGTTTTCAAAGTCGCTTTAGCGCAATGGCTATCATACTTTCAATGGATATGATTTTTATTCTACAATTGAAGGAATAGTCCTGAGTTGCTGCAGGCTTACAACCCGGCACTTGGGGGCTACATTATTTAAGTTGAGATTACATCAAATATGCAAGTCTCATGTCGCTGCAAGCATGCACCATGACACTTGGGGGCTAATGCAAAGTAATTCTTTGTTCATCTTATTGAAGACCCGACTCATCACATTATAATGAGCCGACCCTTGGGGGCTACCAATTGCTTCTGTCAACAATTCAAGGTACAAAGTTTTTTTTATCCATTACATTGTCCACTGCTCAGTTGGTAAAGCACAAGGCTCTTAACCTTGTGGACGTGAATTCAAGCCCCATGGTGGAGATTACATCATATGATGTTATTATTAATGAATTATTTACAAAGTCCCTGCTCATTATTGCATAGTGACCCAGCCCTTGGGGGCTACACTGGTTGAAATTTTTATGAGCATAAGGCAATTACAAGTCCCAGGTTGCTGCAAGCATGACAACCTGGCACTTGGGGGCTACATATGGGGAATACTCAATTCTGACTAGCGATTGAGATGAACAACCTGGATTTCTTCAAGATTGTGATATTTATATTGAAGCAAGTCTTCAAGCTGTTGCTATGCTACCTTCTTAAGACTTGAGGGCTACAAGTGATAGTCATATAAGAGGTATATTTTCAAGCTGGATGTTAACTATAAGTATGACCCGGTGCTATCAATATTTGTAAACCGGCAAGTTCTACATTCTTAAACCGGCTGAAGATCAGATGAGGATTTCAAGGACCGTTATTTTTGTTAAGTCATTGGGAATTGAGTCAAAGAAGTTATTCTTCATAATATTTCTCTGTGACAAACTAGTGTCAGCAAGTTGATTATGAAGCTGGCCTATTAAACCGGATTTTCTATAAGAAGGAAGTGACAAGGACTTAAGGATGATCAGGATCAGTTTAACATGGATAAATCCAAATTAAACTGGGGGCTAATGTCAGGGATATACCCCGTGGTATGGCCTGACCGGAGTCGTAAACCGGCCGGGACTTGGTAAACCGGCAGATGGTAAACCGGCAGACAGTTAAGACAGATGGCTAAGACAGACGGTAAACCGTCAAGTGTAAAACCGGCAGGTGATGTTAAACCGGCACACAATGTTAAACCGGCAGGTGTTGTTAAACCGGCAGACAATGTTAAACCGGCGGACAATGTTAAACCGGCAGAGTTAAGTTAAACCGGCAGACGTTGAGAAGCCCAGGAAAGGAAGTCAAAATAGTTTAAGTTAAAGTCCGAGTTGGACTCCACATGTAACCCGCCCCTTCAACATATATAAGGAGGGGCAGGGCTCCCCAAAGAGGGACAAGAAAGAAACAATCTCTAGGGCTAGACACAACTAGAGGAGCGCCGGTTTACGGCGACTCCCTCGTGATGATAATGAGATCTAGCCTCAAACAGCATGTAGGGTTGTTACCGGATGATGTTTCCCGGGGCCCGAAGCTGTCTAAAACCCTTGTCTTGTGTTGCGTCTCTCGATTCCGCTCAACCCCTCTCAAGCTACCACATAGATGCGTTGGCCTCACGACTAAGTACTCACCCTAGGACATCTGACGTGTTAATTCCACGACAGGGTGCATACGAACTTGGGCTCAGAAATGGATATTCGCAACTACAAGTTTGTTTAACTGGGGGCAGGGGTATGCAACTGCACGTGTCTATAGGGGTAGTCGCAACAGCAATTTGTCAATGGAGGGTGATATTTGCAATCACAAGTTTTCAAATGCAGTCGCAATTATAAGTTTTCAAGGCTCGCAGTTGCATGTTTTCCAAGACCAGTCGCACAAATTTTTGATGGGGATTCGCAATTGGACGCATCTCTTGGGGAGGGGGAGGGGGCGATAGTCGGAACTTTACATTTTCGAAGGTGAACCGGGACTGCAAGTTTTCCATGGATAGTCGCAACTGCAAGTTCCTCTACGGTAGTTGTAATTACAGTTTTTTCAGGAAGAGGACGGGCGCAACTACACATTTTCTAAGACGGTTGCAATTGCAATTTTTTTCTATGATACTCGCAATTGTAAGTTTTCAAGGGGGTCGCAATTGCATGTTTTCTATCACTACTGAAATCTGTCATTTTGCCGCCTGCCTACTTTTTGCCGTCTGCCAGCTGACGACAAAGAGGCTCTTTGTCGTCCGCTTCCACAAAGCGGATGACAAAGAAAGGGTTGATGGCAAAAAGTGTATTTGCCGTCAGCTGCTTCTTTGCCGTCAGCCAACTGACGGCAATGAGCAAGAAGGCAGACGACAAAGAGCCAGGTGGGCCCCACAGTGCACGACGTGGCTAGGTCAGCTTATTTGCCGTCAGCAAAATCTTTGCCGTTCGCCTGCCAGACCTTTGTCATCCGATGGCGGACGGCAAAGAAAGGGCCTAACTAATGGCCGTCTCCCCCTTCTGCTATGCTCGCCCAGCGGACGGCAAAGAACGTGCCCCCACTAATTAGTAACGGCTGCCCCACCCCAACTGCTCTCTCCCCTCACTCTCACCCCCTCTCCACCCTGCGCCCCCACTCACCCGCGCTCGCACCGCCGCCGTCGAGCACCATCGCCGCCCGGACGCTGCCGCCGCCCCACCCTGCCGCAGCACCACCCAACCGCCCCGGAGCCCTGCGGCCCCGTCGCCGCCACCACCCGGCGCCCCTCCGCCCGGCCATCGCCACCCCGCCACCAACCGGACGCTGTCGCCGCCCCACCCC
>NC_041389.1:94290993-94291752 GCF_002162155.2 Triticum dicoccoides | reverse complement strand
GCTGCAGCACCACCCCACCGCCCCGGAGCCGTGCGGCCCCGTCGCCACCACCGCCCGGCGCCTCCTCCGTCCGGCCAGCGCCACCCCGCCGCCCCAGAGTTGCGGCCCCGTCGCCACCACCACCCGGCCAACGCCCCTCCGTTGGCGAGCAACCCCACCGCCCCTAGGCCCTGCCGGCGTGCCGCAGGCCTCCCACCCTTGCCGCAGGTGAGCCCTGGTCGCACCCCTCTTCTCCTATTTTTTCCTATTTTTTCTATTTTTTAGTTTAGATTACTTTTAGTTTAGTTTAGATTACTTTTAGTATGCTTTTATATTTAGTTTAGTTTAGATTAATTTTAGTTTGATCTTAGGTTTAGGTTAGTTTTAGGTTTATGTTTAGTAATGAAAAAAACTAAGAATAAGTAGAAGAAGAGGAGAAGAAGAATAGCTTGGTTTAGGTGTAGTTTTTTCCTGTTTTGTTTTAGGTTAATTAGTTCTAGGTTTAAGAAGAGGAAAAGGAGGAGGAGAAGAAGAAGAAGAGGAGGAGGAGGAGGAGGAGAAGAAAGAAGAAGAAGAAGAAGAAGAAGAAGAAGAAGAAGAAGAAGAAGAAGAAGAAGAAGAAGAAGAAGAAGAAGAAGAAGAAGAAGAAGAAGAAGAAGAAGAAGAAAGAGGAGAGGAGGAGGAGGAGAAGAAGAAAGCTAGAGGAGAGGAGGAGAAGAAGAAGACCACCGACACCCCGACCCCAACCACCGACACCCCGACACCTGACACCCCGACCAC
>NC_041389.1:94268585-94290799 GCF_002162155.2 Triticum dicoccoides | reverse complement strand
ACGACACCCCGGCACGACACCCTGACCCCGACACCCCGACACCACACCCACGCTTACCCCAACCATGACCAATAACACACCGACACCCTAACACCACACCCCGACCCATATCCCGACCCCGACCCCGACACCCTGACACGACACCCCGGTGCGACAACCCGACCCCGACACCTGCTACCTCTTGAGCATTGCGTTGGATTTCCCCGAAGAGGAGAGGATGATGCAGTAAAGTAGCGTAAGTATTTCCCTCGGTTTTTTAGAACCAAGGTATCAATCCAGTAGGAGATCACGCTCGAGTCCCTCGTACCTACACAAAACGATAGCTACTCACAACCAACGCGATTAGGGGTTGTCAATCCCTTCACTGTCACTTACGAGGGTGAGATCTGATACAGATGATAAATAATATTTTTGGTGTTTTTGATATAGAGATGCAAAGTGAAAAGTAAAAGGCAAAGTAAAAACAAAGCAAGTAATAAAGTAATGGAGATTGATATGATGAGAATAGACCCGGGGGCCATAGGTTTCACTAGTGGCTTCTCTCAAGAGCACAAGTATTCTACGGTGGGTGAACAAATTACTGTTGAGCAATTGACAGAATTGAGCATAATTATGAGTATATCTAGGTATGATCATGTGTATAGGCATCACGTCCGAGACAAGTAGATCGAAATGATTCTGCATCTACTACTATTACTCCACTCATCGACCGGTATCCAGCATGCATCTAGAGTATTAAGTTAAAAACAGAGTAACGCCTTAAGCAAGATGACATGATGTAGAGGGATAAATTCATGCAATATGATAAAAAAAACCATCTTGTTATCCTCGATGGCAACAATACAATACGTGCCTTGCAACCCTTTCTGTCACTGGGTAAGGACACCGCAAGATTGAACCCAAAGCTAAACACTTCTCCCATTGCAAGAACTACCAATCTAGTTGGCCAAACCAAACGGATAATTCGAAGAGACTTGCAAAGATAACTCAATCATACATAAAAGAATTCAGAGAAGATTCAAATATTATTCATAGATAAGCTGGATCATAAACCCACAATTCATCGGTCTCAACAAACACACCGCAAAAAAGAAGATTACATCGAATAGATCTCCACAAGAGAGGGAGAGAACATTGTATTGAGATCCAAAAAGAGAGAAGAAGCCATCTAGCTACTAGCTATGGACCCGAAGGTCTGAAGTAAACTATTCACACTTCATCGGAGAGGCTATGGTGTTGATGTAGAAGCCCTCCATGGTAGATGCCCCCTCCAGCGGAGCTCCGGAACAGGCCCCAAGATGGGATCTCGTGGATACAGAAAGTTGTGGCGGTGGAATTAGGTTTTTGGCTCCGTATTTGATCTGTCGGGGTACGTAGGTATATATAGGAGGAAGGAGTACGTCGGTGGAGCAACAGGGGGCCCACGAGGCAGGGGGCACGCCCTGGGGGGGCGTCCCCCACCCTCGTGACCTCCTCGGTTGTTCCTTGGAGCAGGGTCCAAGTCTCCTGGATCACGTTCGGTGAGAAAATCACGTTCCCGAAGGTTTCATTCCGTTTGGACTCCGTTTGATATTCTGTTTCTTCAAAATACTGAAATAGGCAAAAAAAACAGCAATTCTGGGCTGGGCCTCCGGTTAATAGTTTAGTCCCAAAAATAATATAAAATTGGAAAATAAAGCCCAATATAGTCCAAAACAGTAGATAAAGTAACATGAAGAATCAAAAATTATAGATACGTTGGAGACGTGTCAAGCATCCCCAAGCTTAATTCCTGCTCGTCCTCGAGTAGGTAAATGATAAAATAGAATTTTTGATGCGGAGTGATACTTTGGCATAATTTCAATGTAAATCTTCTTAATTGTGGTATGATTATTCAGATCTGAAAGATTCAAGACAAAAGTTCTTGTTGACATAAAAATAATAATACTTCAAGCATACTAATCAAAGCAATCATGTCTTCTCAAAATAGCTTGGCCAAAAGAAAGTTATCCCTACAAAATCATATAGTCTGGCTAAGCTCTATCTTCATCACACAAAGTATTTAATCATGCACAACCCCGATGACAAGCCAAGCAATTGTTCCATACTTTAGTAATCTCAAACTTTTTCAACTTTCACGCAATACATGAGCGTGAGCCATGGACATAGCACCATACGTGGAATAGAATGGTGGTTGTGGAGAAGACAAAAAGGAGAAGATAGTCTCGCATCAACTAGGCGTATCAACGGGCTATGGAGATGCCCATTAATAGATATCAATGTGAGTGAGTAGGGATTGCCATGCAACGGATGCACTAGAGCTATAAATATATGAAATCTCAACAAAAGAAATTAAGTGGGTGTGCATCCAACTTCCTTGCTCACGAAGACCTAGGGCATTTTTGAGGAAGCCCATCATTGGAATATACAAGCCAAGTTCTATAATGAAAAATTCCCACTAGTATATGAAAGTGACAACATATGAGACTCTCTATCATGAAGATCATGGTGCTACTTTGAAGCACAAGTGTGGAAAAAGGATAGTCGCATTGTCCCTTCTCTCTTTCTCTCTCATTTTTTTATTTGGGCCTTTTCTCTTTTTTTTATGGCCTCTCCTTTTTTTATATATTTCATCCGGAGTCTCATCCCGACTTATGGGGGAATCTGAAGGAAATATGCCCTAGAGGCAATAATAAAGTTATTATTTATTTCCTCATATCATGATAAAAGTTTATTATTCATGCTAGAATTGTATTAACCGGAAAAATGATACATGTGTGAATACATAGACAAACATAGTGTCACTAGTATGCCTCTACTTAACTAGCTCATTGATCAAAGATGGTTATGTTTCCTAACCATAGACATGTGTTGTCATTTGATTAATGGGATCACATCATTAGGAGAATGATGTGATTGACTTGACCCATTCCGTTAGCTTAGCACTTGATCGTTTAGTATGTTGCTATTCCTTTCTTCATGACTTATACAAAGTTCCTACAACTATGAGATTGTGCAACTCCCGTTTACCGGAGGATCACTTTGTGTGCTACCAAACGTCACAACGTAACTGGGTGATTATAAAGGTGTTCTACAGGTGTCTCCAAAGGTACATGTTGAGTTGGCATAATTCGAGATTAGGTTTTGTCACTCCGATTGTCGGAGAGGTACCTCTGGGCCCTCTCGGTAATACTCATCACTTAAGCCTTGCAAGCATTGTAACTAATGAGTTAGTTACGAAATTATATATTACGGAACGAGTAAAGAGACTTGCCGGTAACGAGATTGAACTAGGTATTGGATACCGACGATCGAATCTCGGGCAAGTAACATACCGATGACAAAGGGAACAACGTATGTTTTTATGCGGTTTGACCGATAAAGATCTTCATAGAATATGTAGGAACCAATATGAACATCCAGGTCCCACTATTGGTTATTGACCGGAAACAAGTTCTAGGTCATGTCTACATGGTTCTCGAACCCGTAGGGTCCGCACGCTTAACGTTTTGTTGACGATATAATATTATATGAGTTATGTATGTTGGTAACCGAATGCTGTTCGGAGTCGCGAATGAGATCATGGACATGACGAGGAACTCCGGAATGGTCCGGAGATAAAGTTTGATATATGGGATAATAATGTTTGATCTCCGGAAGAGTTCCGGAATTCACCGGAAGGGGTTCCGGATGTTTCCCGAAATGTTTGGGTTCGAGAACACGTTATTTGGGCCAAAGGGGAAAGCCCACAAGGTTTTTGGAAAGCGCAAAAGGAAGTTTTGCGGAGTCCAGGGGCCAGACGCCAGGGTTCCTGGCGTCTGGGTCCAGACGCCGGGAACCCTGGCGTCTGGCCCTGGAGTCCGAGAAGGACTCTTGCCTTTCGGGTGAAACCGACTTTGTGGAGGCTTTTACTCCAAGTTTCGACCCCAAGGCTCAACATATAAATAGAGGGGAAGGGCTAGCACCAAAGATAGATCAAGAAACACCAAGCCGTGTGCCGGCAACCCCGTCCCCTCTAGTTTATCCTCCGTCATAGTTTCCATAGTGCTTAGGCGAAGCCCTGCGGAGATTGTTCTTTACCAACACCGTCACCACGCCGTCGTGCTGCCGGAACTCATCTACTACTTCGCCCGTCTTGCTGGATCGAGAAGGCGAGGACGTCATCGAGCTGAACGTGTGTAGAACTCGGAGGTGCCGTGCGTTCGGTACTTGGATCGATCGGATCATGAAGATGTAAGACTACATCAACCGCGTTGATATACGCCTCCGCTTAGCGATCTTCAAGGGTATGAAGGTACACTCGTCCTCTCGTTGCTATGCATCACCATGATCTTGTGTGTGCGTAGGAAAATTTTGAAAAATTACTACGTTCCCCAACAGTGGCATCCGAGCCAGGTTTTATGCGTAGATGTCATATGCACGAGTAGAACACAAGTGAGTTGTGGGCGATACAAGTCATACTGCTTACCAGCATGTCATACTTTGGTTCGGCGGTATTGTGAGATGAAGCGGCCCGGACCGACATTACGCGTACGCTTACGCGAGACTGGTTTCACCGTTACGAGCACTCGTGCTTAAAGGTGGCTGGCGGGTGTCTGTCTCCCTCACTTTAGCTGAATCGAGTGTGGCTACGCCTGGTCCTTGCGAAGGTTAAAACAGCACTAACTTGACAAACTATCGTTGTGGTTTTGATGCGTAGGTAAGAACGGTTCTTGCTAAGCCCGTAGCAGCCACGTAAAAATTGCAACAACAAAGTAGAGGACGTCTAACTTGTTTTTGCAGGGCATGTTGTGATGTGATATGGTCAAGATGTGATGCTATATTTTATTTTATGAGATGATCATGTTTTGTAACTGAAGTTATCGGCAACTGGCAGGAGCCATATGGTTGTCGCTTTATTGTATGAAATGCAAACGCCCTGTAATTGCTTTACTTTCTCACTAAGCAGTAGCGATAGTCGTAGAAGCAATAGATGGCGTAACGACAACGATGCTACGATGGAGATCAAGGTGTCGCGCCGGTGACGATGGTGATCACGACGGTGCTTTGAAGATGGAGATCACAAGCACAAGATGATGATGGCCATATCATATCACTTATAATGATTGCATGTGATGTTTATCCTTTATGCGTCTTATCTTGCTTTGATTGACGGTAGCATTTTAAGATGATCTATCACTAAAAATTATCAAGAAGTGTTCTCCCTGAATATGCACCGTTGCCAAAGTTCGTCGTGCCCAGACACCACGTGATGATCGGGTGTGATAAGCTCTACGTCCATCTACAACGGGTGCAAGCCAGTTTTGCACATGCAGAATATTCAGGTTATACTTGACGAGCCTAGCATATGCAGATATGGCCTCGGAACACAGAGACTGAAAGGTCGAGCGTGAATCATATAGTAGATATGATCAACATAGTGATGTTCACCATTGAAAACTACTCCATCTCACGTGATGATCGGTTATGGTTTAGTTGATTTGGATCACGTAATCACTTAGATGACTAGATAGATATCTATCTAAGTGGGAGTTCTTAAGTAATATGATTAAATGAACTTAAATTTATCATGAACTTAGTACCTGATAGTATTTTGCTTGTCTATGTTTGTTGTAGATAGATGGCTCGTGCTGTTGTTCCCTTGAATTTTAATGCGTTCCTTGAGAAAGCAAAGTTGAAAGATGATGGTAGCAATTACACAGACTGGGTCCATAACTTGAGGATTATCCTCATTGCTGCACAGAAGAATTACGTTCTGGAAGCACCGCTGGGTGCCAGGCCTGCTGCAGGAGCAACGCCAGATGTTGTGAACGTCTGGCAGAGCAAAGCTGATGACTACTCTATAGTTCAGTGTGCCATGCTTTACGGCTTAGAACCGGGTCTTCAACGACGTTTTGAACGTCATGGAGCATATGAGATGTTCCAGGAGTTGAAGTTAATATTTCAAGCAAATGCCCGGATTGAGAGACATGAAGTCTCCAATAAGTTCTACAGCTGCAAGATGGAGGATAATAGTTCTGTCAGTGAGCATATACTCAAAATGTCTGGGTATAATAATCACTTGATTCAACTAGGTAGTTAATCTTCCGGATGATAGCGTCATTGACAGAATTCTCCAATAACTGCCACCAAGCTACAAGAGCTTCGTGATGAACTATAATATGCAAGGGATGAACAAGACAATTCCTGAGCTCTTCGCAATGCTAAAGGCTGCGGAGGTAGAAATCAAGAAGGAGCATCAAGTGTTGATGGTCAACAAGACCACTAGTTTCAAGAAAAAGGGCAAAGGGAAGAAGAAGGGGAACTTCAAGAAGAACAACAAGCAAGTTGCTACTCAAGAGAAGAAACCCAAGTCCGGACCTAAGCCTGAAACTGAGTGCTTCTACTGCAAGCAAACTGGTCATTGGAAGCGGAACTGCCCCAAGTATTTGGCGGATAAGAAGGATGGCAAAGTGAACAAAGGTATATGTGATATACATGTTATTGATGTGTACCTAACTAGAGCTCGTAGTAGCACCTAGGTATTTGATACTGGTTCTGTTGCTAATATTTGCAACTCGAAACAGGGACTACGGAATAAGCGAGCACTGGCCAAGGACGAGGTGACGATGCGCGTGGGAAACGGTTCCAAAGTCGATGTGATCGCGGTCGGCACGCTACCTCTACATCTACCTTCGGGATTAGTTTTAGACCTGAATAATTGTTATTTGGTGCCAGCGTTGAGCATGAACATTATATGTGGATCTTGTTTGATGCGAGACGGTTATTCATTTAAATCAGAGAATAATGGTTGTTCTATTTATATGAGTAATATCTTTTATGGTCATGCACCCTTGAAGAGTGGTCTATTTTTATTGAATCTCGATAGTGGTGATACACATATTCATAATGTCGAAGCCAAAAGATGCAGAGTTGATAATGATAGTGCAACTTATTTGTGGCACTGCCGTTTGGGTCATATCGGTGTAAAGCGCATGAAGAAACTCCATACTGATGGACTTTTGGAATCACTTGATTATGAATCACTTGGTACTTGCGAACCGTGCCTCATGGGCAAGATGACTAAAACACCGTTCTCTGGTACTATGGAGAGAGCAACAGATTTGTTGGAAATCATACATATAGATGTATGTGGACCGATGAATATTGAAGCTCGTGGCGGATATCGTTATTTTCTCACCTTCACAGATGATTTGAGCAGATATGGGTATATCTACTTAATGAAACACAAGTCTGAAACATTTGAAAAGTTCAAAGAATTTCAGAGTGAAGTGGAGAATCATCGTAACAAGAAAATTAAGTTTCTACAATCTGATCGTGGAGGACAATATTTGAGTTACGAGTTTGGTTTACATTTGAAACAATGCGGAAAAGTTTCGCAACTCACGCCACCCGGAACACCACAACGAAATGGTGTGTCCGAACGTCGTAATCGTACTTTACTAGATATGGTGCGATCTATGATGTCCCTTACTGATTTACCGCTATCGTTTTGGGGTTATGCTTTAGAGACGGCTGCATTCACATTGAATAGGGCACCATCAAAATCCGTTGAGACGACGCCTTATGAACTATGGTTTGGCAAGAAACCAAAGTTGTCGTTTCTTAAAGTTTGGGGCTCCGATGCTTATGTGAAGAAACTTCAACCAGATAAGCTTGAACCCAAATCGGAGAAATGTGTCTTCATAGGATACCCAAAAGAGACTGTTGGGTACACCTTCTATCACAGATCCGAAGGAAAGACATTTGTTGCTAAGAATGGATCCTTTCTAGAAAAAGAGTTTGAAAGAAGTGAGTGGGAGGAAAGTAGAACTTGATGAGATAACTATGTCTGCTCCCTTATTGGAAAGTAGTTTATCACAGAAATCAGTTCCTGTGACATCTACACCAATTAGTGAGGAAGATAATGATATTGATCATGAAACTTCAGATCAAGTTTCTACTGAACCTCGTAGGTCTACCAGAATAAAATCTGCACCAGAGTGGTACGGTAATCCTATTCTGGAAGTCATGTTACTTGACCATGATGAACCTACGAACTATGAGGAAGCGATGATGAGCCCAGATTCTGCAAAGTGGATAGAAGCCATGAAATCTGAGATGGGATCCATGTATGAGAACAAAGTATGGACTTTGGTTGACTTTCCCGATGATCGGCAAGCCATTGAGAATAAATGGATCTTTAAGAAGAAGACTGACGCTGATGGTAATGTAACTGTCTATAAAGCTCGACTTGTTGCGAAAGGTTTTCGACAAGTTCAAGGGGTTGACTATGATGAGACTTTCTCACCCGTAGCGATGCTTAAGTCTGTCCGAATCATGTTAGCGATTGCCGCATTTTATGATTATGAAATTTGGCAGATGGATGTCAAAACTGCATATCTGAATGGATTTCTAGAAGAAGAGTTGTATATGATGCAACCAGAAGGTTTTGTCGATCCTAAGGGAGCTAACAAAGTGTGCAAGCTCCAGCGATCAATCTATGGTCTAGTGCAAGCCTCTCGGAGTTGGAATAAACGCTTTGATAGTGTGATCAAAGCATATGGTTTTATACAGACTTTTGGAGAAGCCTGTATTTACAAGAAAGTGAGTGGGAGCTCTGTAGCATTTCTAATATTATATGTGGATGAAATTTTATTGATTGGAAATGATATAGAATTTCTGAATAGCATAAAAGGATACTTGAATAAAAGTTTTTCAATGAAAGACCTCGGTGAAGCTGCTTACATATTGGGCATTAAGATCTATAGAGATAGATCAAGATGCTTGATTGGACTTTCACAATGCACGTACCTTGATAAAGTGTTGAAAAGGTTCAATATGGATCAGGCGAAGAAAGGGTTCTTGCCTGTATTACAAGGTATAAAGTTGAGTCAGACTCAATGCCCGACCACTGCAGAAGATAGAGAGAAAATGAAAGGAGTTCCCTATGCTTCAGCCATAGTCTCTATCATGTATGCAATGCTGTGTACCAGACCTGATGTGTGCCTTGCTATTAGTTTGGCAGGGAGGTACCAAAGTAATCCAGGAGTGGGTCACTGGACAGCGGTCAAGAACATCCTGAAATACCTGAAAAGGACTAAGGATATGTTTCTCGTATATGGAGGTGACAAAGAGCTAATCGTAAATGGTTACGTCAATGCAAGCTTTGACACTGATCCGGACGATTCTAAATCGCAAACCAGATACGTATTTTTATTAAACGGTGGAGCTACAAGTTTGTGCAGTTCTAAACATAGCGTCGTGGCGGGATCTACATGTGAAGCGGAGTACATAGCTGCTTCAGAAGCAGCAAATGAAGGAGTCTGGATGAGGGAGTTCATTTCCGATCTAGGTGTTATACCTAGTGCATCGGGACCAATGAAGATCTTCTGTGACAATACTGGTGCAATTGCCTTGGCAAAGGAATCTAGATTTCACAAGAGGACCAAGCACATCAAGAGACGCTTCAATTCCATTCGGGACCAAGTCCAAGTGGGAGACATAGAGATTTGCAAGATACATACGGATCTGAATGTTGCGGACCCGTTGACTAAGCCTCTCTCACGAGCAAAACATGATCAGCACCAAGACTCCATGGGTGTTAGAATCATTACTATGTAATCTAGATTATTGACTCTAGTGCAAGTGGGAGACTGAAGGAAATATACCCTAGAGGCAATAATAAAGTTATTATTTATTTCCTCATATCATGATAAATGTTTATTATTCATGCTAGAATTGTAGTAACCAGAAACATGATACATGTGTGAATACATAGTCAAACATAGTGTCACTAGTATGCCTCTACTTAACTAGCTCATTGATCAAAGATGGTTATGTTTCCTAACCATAGACATGTGTTGTCATTTGATTAATGGGATCACATCATTAGGAGAATGATGTGATTGACTTGACCCATTCCGTTAGCTTAGCACTTGATCGTTTAGTATGTTGCTATTGCTTTCTTCATGACTTATACAAAGTTCCTACAACTATGAGATTGTGCAACTCCCGTTTACCGGAGGATCACTTTGTGTTCTACCAAACGTCACAACGTAACTGGGTGATTATAAAGGTGCTCTACAGGTGTCTCCAAAGGTACATGTTGAGTTGGCATAATTTGAGATTAGTTTTTGTCACTCCGGTTGTCGGAGAGGTACCTCTGGGCCCTCTCGGTAATACTCATCACTTAAGCCTTGCAAGCATTGTAACTGATGAGTTAGTTACAAAATGATGTATTACGGAACGAGTAAAGAGACTTGCCGGTAACGAGATTGAACTAGGTATTGGATACCGACGATCGAATCTCGGGCAAGTAACATACCGATGACAAAGGGAACAACGTATGTTGTTATGCTGTTTGACCAATAAAGATCTTCGTAGAATATGTAGGAACCAATATGAACATCCAGGTCCCACTATTGGTTATTGACCGGAAACAAGTTCTAGGTCATGTCTACATGGTTCTCGAACCCGTAGGGTCCGCACGCTTAACGTTTCATTGACGATACAGTATTATATGAGTTATGTATGTTGGTAACCAAATGCTGTTCGGAGTCGCGAATGAGATCATGGACATGACGAGGAACTCCGGAATGGTCCGGAGATAAAGTTTGATATATGGGATAATAATGTTTGATCTCCGGAAGAGTTCCGAAATTCACCGGAAGGGGTTCCGGATGTTTCCCGAAATGTTTGGGTTCGAGAACACGTTATTTGGGCCAAAGGGGAAAGCCCACAAGGTTTTTGGAAAGCGCAAAAGGAAGTTTTGCGGAGTCCAGGGGCCATACGCCAGGGTTCCTGGCGTCTGGGTCCAGACGCCGGCAACCCTGGCATCTGGCCCTGGAGTCCGAGAAGGACTCTTGCCTTTCGGGTGAAACCAACTTTGTGGAGGCTTTTACTCCAAGTTTCGACCCCAAGGCTCAACATATAAATAGAGGGGCAGGGCTAGCACCAAAGATAGATCAAGAAACACCAAGCCGTGTGCCGGCAACCCCGTCCCCTCTAGTTTATCCTCCGTCATAGTTTCCGTAGTGCTTAGGCGAAGCCCTGCGGAGATTGTTCTTCACCAACACCGTCACCATGCTGTCGTGCTGCCGGAACTCATCTACTACTTCGCCCGTCTTACTAGATCGAGAAGGCGAGGACGTCATTGAGCTGAACGTGTGTAGAACTCGGAGGTGCCGTGCGTTCGGTACTTGGATCGGTCGGATCGTGAAGACGTACGACTACATCAACCGCGTTGATATACGCTTCCGCTTAGCGATCTTCAAGGGTATGAAGATACACTCCTCCTCTCGTTGCTATGCATCACCATGATCTTGTGTGTGCGTAGAAATTTTTTGAAATTACTACGTTCCCCAACAGAATCATAGTCTCCATCATCCTTTCCTCACTGGGACAATGCTCTAATAATGATGATCATCACACTTTTATTTTTCTTACAACTCATCAATTACAACTCGATACTTAGAACAAAATATGACTCTATATGAATGCCTCCGGCGGTGTACCGGGATATGCAATGAATCAAGAGTGACATGTATGAAAGTTATGAAGGTGGCCTTGCCACAAATACAATGTCAACTACATGTTCATGCAAAAAGCAATATGACAAAAGTAATGTGTGTCATATGAACGGAATGGTGGAAAGTTGCATGGCAATATATCTCGGAATGGCTATGGAAATGCCATGATAGGTAGGTATGGTGGCTGTTTTGAGGAAGGTATATGGTGGGTGTATGATACCGGTGAAAAGTGCGCGGTAATAGAGAGGCTAGCAATGGTGGAAGGGTGAGAGTGCGTATAATCCATGGACTCAAATTAATCAAAAGAACTCATGCACTTGTTGCAAAAATTTAGAAGTCATCAAAAACCAAAGCACTACACGCATACTCCTAGGGGGATAGATTGGTAGGAAAAGACCATCGCTCATCCCCAACCGCCACTCATAAGGAAGACAATCAATAAATAAAATTGTGCTCTGACTTCATCACAAAGCGGTTCACCATACGTGCATGCTACGAGGATCACAAACTTCAACACAAGCATTCTTTAAATTCATAATCACCCCAACTAGCATTGCTTTGATATTATCACCTCCATATCTCAAAACAATTATCAAGCATCAAGCTTATCTTAGTATTCAATGCAGTCAAAAGAAAGTTTCACATATCTTGAATACTAAGTATATTATCTTTAAGCAAATTACCATGCTATTAACAACTCTCAAAATAATCTAAGTGAAGCATGAGAGATCAGTAGTTTCTTTAAAACAAATCCACCACCGTGCTCTAAAAGATCTAAGTGAAGCACTAGAGAAAAAATTATCACGCTCAAAAAGGTATAAGTGAAGCACTATGAGCAAAACTATCAAGCTCAAAAGATATAAGTGAAGCACATAGAGTATTCTAGCAAATTTCAAATCATGTATGGCTCTCTCAAAAGGTGTGTACAGCAATGATGATTGTGGTAAACTAACAAGCAAAGACGCAAATAATACAAGACGCTCCAAGCAAAACACATAACATGTGGTGAATAAAAATATAGCTCCAAGTAAATTACCGATGGAAGTAGACGAAAGAGGGGATGCCTTCTGGGGCATCCCCAAGCTTTGACTTTTTGGTGTCCTTGGATTATCTTGGGGGTGCCATGGGCATCCCCAATCTTAGGCTCTTTCCACTCTTTGTTCCATAATCCATCAAAAGAATTCACCCAAAACTTGAAAACTTCACAACACAAAACTCAATAGCAATCGCATGAGCTCCGTTAGTGAAAGAAAACTAAAGACTACTTTAAGGTACTGTAATGAACTCATTATTCATTTATATTGGTGTTAAAACTACTGTATTACAACTTCCTTATGGTTTATAAACTAATTTATTAGCCATAGATGCATTGAAATAAGCAAACAACACACGAAAAACAGAATCTGTCAAAAACAGAACAGTCTGTAGCAATCTGTAACTAACGCAAACTTCTGGAACTCTAAAACTTCTACCAAAATAGTATGTACTGGACAATTTGTTTATTGATCAGCATCAAAAAGATTCAATGCAAAATCACATTTCTGTGATTTATTGAAAAAAATTCGTGAGAGCAAAGTTTCTGTTTTTCAGCAGAATCAAATCAACTATCATCATAGCTTATCCTATAGGTTCTACTTGGCACAAACACTAATTAAAACATAAAACAACATCTAACCAGAGGCTAGATGGATTATTTATTCCTAAACAGAAGCAAAAACAAAAAACAAAAAATAAAATTGGGTTGCCTCCCAACAAGCGCTATCGTGTAACGCCCCTAGCTAGGCATAAAAGCGAGGATAGATCTAGGTTTTGCCATCTTTGGTAGGCAATACATAAGTGGCTCTCATGATAGATTCATATGGTAATTTTATTTTCTTTCTAGGGAAGTGTTCCATACCCTTTCTCAAGGGAAATTGGAATCTAATATTCCCTTCCTTCATATCAATAATCGCACCAATCGTTCTAAGGAAAGGTCTACCAAGAATAATAGGACATGAAGGATTGCAATCTATATCAAGAACGATAAAAATCTAAGGGCACATAATTCCTATTTGCAACAATAAGAACATCATTAAGTCTTCCCATAGGCTTTTTAATAGTGGAATCCGCAAGATGCAAGTTTAGAGAACAATCATCAAAGTCACGGAAATCTAGCAAATCACACAAAGTTTTGGGAATAGTGGAGACACTAGCACCCAAATCAAACAAAGCATGAAACTAATAATCTTTAATTTTAATTTTAATAGTAGGTTCCCACTCATCATAGAGTTTTCTAGGGATAGAAACTTTCAACTCAAGTTTTTCTTCATAAGATTGCATCAAGGCATCAACAATGTGTTCGGTAAAGGCCTTATTTTGACCATAAGCATGAGGAGAATCTAGCACGGATTGCAACAAGGAAATACAACCAATCAAAGAGCAATTTTCATAATTAAATTCCTTGAGATCCAAAATAGTGGGTTTAGCAACATCTAGGTTTTTATTTTTTTCAATCCCACTTTCATCAATTTCATCATCAAGATCTAGAAACTCCGAATTCTTAGAACGCCTTCTAGGTAAAGGAAGATCATATTTAGTTTCATCAAGATTCATATTTTAAAATAAAGATGTAATAGGGGACACATCAATAACTTTTAGATCTTCATCTTGATTTTCATAGGAATTGGAAGAACACGCTTTAATAAAAGCATCTTTGGAAGCACGCATCCTAGCGGTTCTTTCTTTGCACTCATAAATGGAAATTCTCATGGCTTTGAGGGAATCATTGATATCATGCTTAGGAGGAATAGATCTAAGCTTTAAAGAATCAATTTCAAGAGAAATTATATCAACGTTCCTAGCCAAATCATCAACTTTAAGCAATTTCTCTTCAAGCAAAGCATTAAAATTCTTTTGTGAATTCATAAACTCTTTAACACTACTCTAAAATTCAGAGGGCATCTTATTAAAATTTCCATAAGAGTTGTTGTAGGAATTTCCATAATTATTAGAAGGATTACTAGGATAAGGCCTAGGATTAAAATTCCCTCTATACGCGTTATTTCCAAAACTATTCCTACCAACAAAATTCACATCCATAGATTCATTATTATTCTCAATCAAAGTAGATAAAGGCATATCATTGGGATCAAGAGAAGTATTTTTAGTAGCAAACATCTTCATAAGTTCATCCATCTTTTCACTCAAAACATTGATTTCTTCTATAGCATGCACTTTTTTACTAGAAGATCTTTCGGTGTGCCATTGAGAATAATTAGCCATAATATTATCAAGTAATTTTGTAGCATCTCCTAATGTAATTTCCATAAACGTGCCTCCCGCGGACGAATCTAAAAGATTTCTAGAAGCAAAATTCAATCCGGCATAAAAAATTTGTATGATCATCCATAAATTCAAACCATGAGTAGGGCAATTGTGAAGCATCAATTTCATTCTTTCCCAAGATTGGGCAACATGCTCATGATCAAGTAGTTTAAAATTCATAATATCGTTCATAAGAGTGATGATCTTAGCAGGAGGAAAATACTTAGAGATAAAAGCATATTTGCACTTGTTCCAAGAATCAATACTATTTTTAGGCAAAGACGAAAACCAAACTTGAGCACGACCTCTAAGTGAAAACGGAAATAACTTCAGTTTGACAATATTATTATCCGTATCTTTCTTCTTTCATATCACACAAATCAACAAAATTATTTAGATGAGTAGCAGCATCTTCACTAGGAAGGCCGGCAAATTGATCTTTCATAACAAGATTCAGCAAAGCGGTATTGATTTCACAAGACTCATCACTATTAAGAGGAGCAATCGGAGTACTAAGGAAATCATTATTATTGGTATTCGAGAAGTCACACAATTTGGTATTATCTTGCGCCATAGCAACAAGTAATCCAACACACAAGCAAACAAAAAGGCAAACGAGAAAAAGGCGAAAGGGAAAGAGAGGAAGAGATTGGGAAAAAGAGGGCGAATAAAACGGCAAGGGTGAAGTGGGGGAGAGGAAAACGAGAGGCAAATAATGTAATGCGAGAGATAGGGATTGTGATGGGTACTTGGTATGGTTGACTTTTGCGCAAACTTCCCGGCAACGACGCCATAAATTCTTCTTGCTACCTCTTGAGCACTGCGTTGGATTTCCCTGAAGAGGAGAGGATGATGCAGTAAACTAGCCTAAGTATTTCCCTGAGTTTTTGAGAACCAAGGTATCAATCCAGTAGGAGATCACGCCACGGAAATAACTTCAATTTGAAAATATTATTATACGTATCTTTCTTCTTTCATATCACACAAATCAACAAAATTATTTAGATGAGTAGCGGCATCTTCACTAGGAAGGCCGGCGAATTGATCTTTCATAACAAGATTCAGCAAAGCGGTATTGATTTCACAAGATTCATCATTATTAAGAGGCGCAATCGGAGTACTAAGGAAATCATTATTATTGGTATTCGAGAAGTCACACAATTTGGTATTATCTTGTGCCGTAGCAACAAGTAATCCAAAACACAAGCAAACAAAAAGGCAAACGAGAAAAAGGCGAAAGGGAAAGAGAGGAGGAGATTGGGAAAGAGAGGGCGAATAAATGGCAAGGGTGAAGTGGGGGAGAGGAAAACGAGAGGCAAATAATGTAATGCGAGAGATAGGGATTATGATGGGTACTTGGTATGGTTGACTTTTGCACAAACTCCCCGGCAACGGCGCCAGAAATTCTTCTTGCTACCTCTTGAGCACTGTGTTGGATTTACCCGAAGAGGAGAGGATGATGCAGTAAAGTAGCGTAAGTATTTCCCTCGGTTTTTGAGAACCAAGGTATCAATCCAGTAGGAGATCACGCTCGAGTCCCTCGTACCTACACAAAACGATAGCTACTCGCAACCAACGCGATTAGGGGTTGTCAATCCCTTCACGGTCACTTACGAGGGCGAGATCTGATAGAGATGATAAATAATATTTTTGGTATTTTTGATATAGAGATGCAAAGTGAAAAGTAAAAGCCAAAGTAAAAACAAAGCAAGTAATAAAGTAATGGAGATTGATATGATGAGAATAGACCCGGGGGGCCATAGGTTTCACTAGTGGCTTCTCTCAAGAGCATAAGTATTCTACGGTGGGTGAACAAATTACTGTTTAGCAATTGATAGAATTGAGCATAATTATTAGTACATCTAGGTATGATCATGTGTATAGGCATCACGTCCGAGACAAGTAGATCGAAACGATTCTGCATCTACTACTATTACTCCACTCATCCACCGCTATCCAGCATGCATCTAGAGTATTAAGTTAAAAATAGAGTAACTCCTTAAGCAAGATGACATGATGTAGACGGATAAATTCATGCAATATGATAAAAACCCCATCTTTTTATCCTCGATGGCAACAATACAATACGTGCCTTGCAACCCTTTCTGTCACTGGGTAAGGACACCTCAAGATTGAACCCAAAGCTAAACACTTCTCCCATTGCAAGAACTACCAATCTAGTTGGCCAAACCAAACGGATAATTCGAAGAGACTTGCAAAGATAACTCAATCATACATAAAAGAATTCAGAGAAGATTCAAATATTATTCATAGATAAGCTGGATCATAAACCCACAATTCATCGGTCTCAACAAACACACCGCAAAAAAGAAGATTACATCGAATAGATCTCCACAAGAGAGGGAGAGAACATTGTATTGAGATCCAAAAAGAGAGAAGAAGCCATCTAGCTACTAGCTATGGACCCGAAGGTCTGAAGTAAACTATTCACACTTCATCGGAGAGGCTATGGTGTTGATGTAGAAGCCCTCCGTGGTAGATGCCCCCTCCGACGGAGCTCCGGAACAGGCCCCAAGATGGGATCTCGTGGATACAGAAAGTTGTGGCGGTGGAATTAGGTTTTTGGCTCCGTATTTGATCTGTCGAGGGTACGTAGGTATATATAGGAGGAAGGAGTACGTCGGTGGAGCAACAGGGGGCCCACGAGGCAGGGGGCGCGCCCTGGGGGGGCGTCCCCCACCCTCGTGACCTCCTCGGTTGTTCCTTGGAGCAGGGTCCAAGTCTCCTGGATCACGTTCGGTGAGAAAATCACGTTCCCGAAGGTTTCATTCTGTTTGGACTCCGTTTGATATTCTGTTTCTTCGAAATACTGAAATAGGCAAAAAACAGCAATACTGGGTTGGGCCTCCGGTTAATAGGTTAGTCCCAAAAATAATATAAAAGTGTAAAATAAAGCCCAATATAGTCCAAAACAGTAGATAAAGTAACATGGAGCAATCAAAAATTATAGATACGTTGGAGACGTATCAACACCCCGACACCCGAACACCACACGCCGACCCCGGCCCCGACCATCGACACCCCGTCACCTGACATCCCGACCACCGACACCCCGACCTCGACACCCGGACCCCGACCCGACACCCCAACACCCTGAGACCCCGACAGTCGACACCCCGACTCGCCCACCCCGACCTCGACCCCCGACACCCTGGCACCACACCCCGACACCCTGATAACACACCCCGACCCCGACCTTGACACCCCAACAACCTGACACCCCGATCGACCCCAGACATGATGATGATACAAAAACATCATATATATATATATATGTGTGTTGATCGGGTGTATTTTTACTATGTTCATGATGATAATACACTTAAATTATATACATATTATTATGTTCATGTCAGGTATCCAATTTTTTTATGTTGTACTAATTTCGTTTACTTTTTGTGACTGCAGGTGTTGACATGATGGTGGGGAAGGGTCCAGAGCGCCCCGAGCCTCCTGTGAGCGCTACTAGAGGGGTGGTTCCATTATTGCACCCCCAGCCCCTACGGAGAGCGCTGTTAGATAGTATGCAGACAACTGTGTCGGGCACTTCTACTTCGGCTGGGAGAGGTCGGGGGAGGACGAAGAAGGCTGGTAGAGGTGGACGTGGCACCGGGACAGGTAGGAAGGCTGCTACGCCTTCCTCGCCGCCACCCTCAGCTGATTCACTCGACCACAGGACGGCTCCGTCTGACGTGGACCCGTCTCGGACTCTGGTCCATGAGCCTTCGGCCCACCAGACTCGGGTCACCGATCATTCGGCCCACGTGAGTCCGGTCCTAGAGTCTTCGTCCCAGAAGACTCCGGTCACGGGGTCTTCGTCCCAGACTGAGGTCGCTGATCCTTCGGCCCACGTGAGTCTGGTCCTCCGTCTTCTTCCCAAGACTCCGGTCCCGCCGTCTTCTTCCCATGAGACTTCGGTCCCGCGGTCTTCTTCCCACGAGACTCCGGAGGCTAGTGGCCCAGATGATGGTAGCGAGGACACCTTTTCAGATGATAGCTACAGCGAGGACGAGATTGTTGAGAAGGGCAAGAAGGTCCACAATCGTGGCGGTACAAAGCTCCCGCCCGTGCCGCCGACCCCCGACCAGAGGTGGTTGATTGAACCTAAAGGGTTGAAGTAAGTGCATTTACTATTTTTTAACCTTTTGCCTTCATGTTCCTTCAAATTAATATCTAATGTGTTTGCCTTGTCATACTGCAAGGGCTGGCATTACCCCCGTGACCGTAGTGTCCGCAGGCCCAACCAGGTCCTTGGCACGCTTTGCCGACAACACTTCCCTGGGTGGGTCACGATGCCCGGTGAGGGTCAGGTTCCACAGCTAGCACTAAGCTAGGAGCTATACTCTGTTGCCCCATCCCCTCCAGGGGAGATGGTCGCCGGTGTCGCGTACGAGACGGTGGCTGACATTGTGTTCCATCGATTTTGGGTAATTTCTTCTTTAGAGAATTAAAAATGAACACTACCTAACTAGTGATTGTACTAATCATTGTTGTCTTCTTCGATTGCAGACCTTCTATAGGGTTTCAGAGGGAGAACAGGAGGTCGCGGCTATGGTTGTCGAAGCCGAGTGCAAGCGCCTACTTCAGAACTTACGGCACGAGGCTCGGGTGCAGGCCGTTCGAGACTACTACGCCTCGCAGGGTATTAGGAGGGCCATGAAGAAGTGTTGTGGCAAGTTTCTGAGTAGGGAGAAGTACTTGTTGGTAATTATACCTATTCTTAAGGCCTTGAACTTAGTTTTCTTGATTTGATTCGTAGCGCTGAAATTTCTCTTGACTCACTTAGGTGCCCCCGAGATGGTGTGTCGATAAGATGGACTGTTGGGAGGCGTTGGTGGATGTGTGGTGCTCTCCTGAATGGCGGCTCGAACACCAAAGGGACAAGGATAAGCGCAACCAAATGGAAGATGTGCCACACCATCAAGGGAGCTCCAACCTGTTTGAGTACGGGGATAACTAGGTATGTGGTTCGCCACATGATTCATGCAATTTCATTCTTCATGGTAGCATTTATCCTTTCCAAAATGATTTAATATGCTTAGTTAGTTAAAATGACATAATAACTACCTTGGATACTTCAATAATGACATAATTAGCTCAATAATAACTTAATATGCTTTAGTTAGTTAAAAATGGCATAACTACCTTAGATAGCTCAATAATGACATATTTAGCTCTAAAATGACATAATAAGATAGCTCTATAAAATGACTTAATATGCTTTAGTTAGTTAAAAAATGGCATAACTACCTTCGATAACTCAATAATGACATAATTAGCATACTTTGGTCAAAATGGCATAATAATCTTTCTTAGCTCCAAAATGACATAAACTTAGCTTATTTTCTTCGAAAATGACATAATAACCTTTCTTAGCTCCAAAATGACCTAAGCTTAGCTTATTTTCCTCGAAAATGACATAATAACCTTTTTTAGCTCCAAAATGACCTATTTACATAGTCATATCATTATTAATGCTAGCTTGAGCCCTAATTAACTAATATTTTGTTCCTCTCTCTCAGGCGCACTACCACAAGAAGCCTGTGCCTTCTGTGTTCGACCTCTATGGCATTGCCCATATGGCCCCGTACAAGAAGGCCAAGGCATTCACGGAGTCTGACCTAGATCATCCAGAGAACTTCACCAACATCTCCTCCCACCACAAGCTTGTGAAGTACAGAGATGAGGGGAAGACGAGGAAAGGGGAGGACTTTAACCCGCGCCAGGATCCTTTTGATACAGAGCTGGTGATGATATCTCGTGGCAGGAGGTCCCATGGCTCTCAAGCCATTGTTGATGGACTGTTACGTTGTCCTAAAACTCTCCCGCAGATCAAGAAGCACCAGAGTAGCTCTGATCCTGAGATAACGCCTCGTGCACGGCCCGCGGAGCTCGCTGTGGCGGTTAGTTATACGGACTCTCTGACATTTCCTCCATTACATTGTGTGTGCGTTCGTCGATGATTACAATGCTAACGAGGAGTGTTGTGTTGCAGGTAGTGGTTCAGAAAGAGATATTGAAGACCCAGGAGCTTTTGGAGGAGGCAAAAGGGAGGCGGCGGAGAGGGAGAGGGAGAGGGAGGAGAGGACGGCTAAGCTGTTGGAGGAGGAGAGGAACCGGAACGATGCGTCTCACCGGGCCCTATACGAGCTCATCGTGGTATGTTTCTCGTGCATATTAGCCCAATCATGCACGTAATGTTCGCATTACTAAGTAATATGACTAACTCGTGAGAACCAAATGTGCAGACCATGTGCGAGAAAAGCGGTCAGGCTGCTCCGCCGATGCCCAGATTGCTCCGGCGGGCACGGTGAGTCTGATTTGAATGGTCCTTAGTTACTACTACTCACATTTCAGTTTGCATCATGCTAACGAGACATTATTATTGGAAATGATCTTTGGTTCAGCATGGCTCCCGACAAGCATCGACCAATCCTTCCGCGTCTGCCAATGCCGGAACCCCGACCGGTCCTTCACCTCCGTCTGCCAAAGGCGCAACCCCGGCCATTCCTACACCTATGTGATAACGGTATTCTTCTTCTTATTTTAGTCCATTTATGACATAATTTAGCCTATTTAGTCCATTTATGACATAATTTAGCCTATTTAGTCCACAAATGACATAATAAGATGAGGAAAATCAAGGAAGAGGAAGGAAAGAAGGAATATGAAGAACTTCTTCTTCTTCTTCTTCTTCTTCTTCTTCTTCTTCTTCTTCTTCTTCTTCTTCTTCTTCTTTTCTTCTTCTTCTTTTCTTCTTCTTCTTCTTCTTCTTCTTCTTCTTTTCCTCCTCTTACTTGTTTTTATTCATAAATGGCATCATAACCTTGCTAACCTCATAAATGTCATATACTTAGCTTGTTGTCCTCTAAAATGACACAATAAGCTTAGTTAGGTCAAAAATGGCATAATTTGCTACGTTAGCGCAAAAATGGCATGTTTCTTTTTATTTAGCCTATTTAGTCCATTTATGACATAATTTAGCCTATTTAGTCCACAAATGACATAATAAGATGAAGAAAATCAAGGAAGAGGAAGAAAAAAAGGAATAGGAAGAAAATAAGAAGAAGAAGAAGAAGTTCTACTTCCTCTTCTTCTTCTAGTCTTCTTCTCCTTCTTTTAGTCTTCTTCTTCTTCTTCTTCTAGTTTTCTTCCTCTTCTTCTTCTAACTTTCTTGTTTCCCATTTTGCAGATTTAATTCACTATATGAAAGCTTGCATGGATGGAGTGCTTGTTTCTCTGTTTTTGTTTTTGTTTTTATCGAAGAATAATGTGGAACTTGTTATATGGATGGAACAATGTGTTGGATGAATATTGTGATAGTAGTGTAAGATGTATGGATGATACTATGTTTCTTATGTACGTACATATGTTGTCATGGATGGAGCTATATATGTGTTG
>NC_041389.1:94234644-94267979 GCF_002162155.2 Triticum dicoccoides | reverse complement strand
TTAAATGGATATAAATGAAACAGGGGATATATAGCCTCTTTGCCATCTGCTACCAGACGGCAAAGTGGACACATGGTAGTCTCCTGTGCAAACTGGGAGCACTGGCTGCCTATTTGGTCAGCTATGCCGTCTGCTGGCGGACGTCAAAGACATTTGAATCGTTGTCGTTTGCTGGCGGACGGCAAAGAGCGCCGTTAACGCCCTAACGGCTCTGACACCACCCCACTGTCATCTGTATTCTTTGTCGTCTGCTGGCCTCAGACGGTGGACGGCACAACCGTTTGTCGTCAGTTTCTGAAAAGCGGATGGCAAAGAAGCCCTTTGCTGGCACCTGTTCAGACGGACAGTTTGTCGTCTGCTGGCGGACGGCAAAGATGTTTGCAATCCCGGATCCATGCCTTTGTCGTCTGTCATGGCAGACAACAAAGTAGCTGATTCCAGTAGTGTATGGTGCTCAAATCTGCAAGTTTTCTAAAGTAGTCACAACTACATGTTTTTTTTCAAAGATGGTCGCAATTGCAATTTTCAAGGGGGGCTCGAAACTACAAGTTTTCAAGAAGGGAGGGGATCATAATTTCAGGTTTTCAAGGAGGCGCAAAACTACAAGTTTCTCTAGGGTACTCGTGATTGAAAGTTTTCAAGGGGGATTGCAACTGCATGTTTCTCTAGGGTAGTCGCAACTGCACATTTTCCTGCGGGGATCGCAACTGCATGTTTCCAAAGGTCGGTCGCAACTGCAAGTTTCTATAGGGTTCTCTCAACTGCAAGTTTCTATAGGGTTCTCTCAACTGCAAGTTTTTAAGGAGGGATCACAATTGCACGTTTTCTCTATGGTAGTCGCAACCGCAAGTTTTTTAGTGTGGGGGGGGGAGGCGGGTCGCAACTGCATGCTTTTCAAAGGCTGATCAAAACTGCAAGTTTCTCAAGGGTAGTCACAATTGCAAGTTGTTTGAAGGTCGGTCGCAACTACAAATTTCTCTAGGCTAGTCGCAATTACAACTTTTCGAGGGGACGCAAGTACACATTTTCTCTAGGCTAGTTGTAACTACAAGTTTTCAAGAGGGGGCGGGGTGTCGGGAGGGGTGGGGTGGTTGCATCATGAGCAAAGTTATTCTTTTTAAAATTCGCCCAAAAGCTCTTTTTTCATTGTTTTTATTTTTTGTCGAGGTGTTGGAAGGACGGGCGAAGGGGTCAGTTATATGGGGATTTTTCCTTTTCTTCTTCTTCTCATTTCTGTTTTTTCGTCTTAGCTGTTTTTTTCTTCTTTTTCATCTTGTTTACTTTTTTCTCTTTTTACTTATATGCCACACTTCTCACGGGAACATGGACCCACCATCCACATTCTACCAACATCCTCCCAAAAGACAAATGGTACTATTTAAGGACTTTTTTTTTCTTTTTTTATTTTTTCTTTTCTTCTCTCCATGCTATTTTCAAGATCCGGTGCAGTTCTTTCCTCTGTTTTCCCTCTCCTTTTTTCCTTTTTTGTTTCATTTTCTTTCATTTTATGTTTTTCCTTTTAAAAATTGGTCATGATTTTCCAAAAATATTCATAAATTTCAATAAATGTTTGTCTTTCTCACAAATTATTCAAAAAAAATCCTTTTTTTAATTTTGTTCACGAATCGAAAAAATTATGAATTTAAAAATGCTTGTGATTTTCTCATTATGTTCGGAAATAAAAAAAATTGTTATCAAATGTTGTTCACTTTTTTTTGTTCACAAATTCAAAAATGCTCCCATTTTCTAAGACTGTTCATAAATTCAATTTTTTTCTTCATGTTTTCAAATTTTGTTTGTAATATTGTTTGAAATATTATTCACAATTGAAAAAACAAAACTTTCAAGAAATGTTTGGAAAAGTACTAAAATTATTCGATCTGTCACGGTAGATAATTCTTTAAAGTTTCATGGTGTCTATTAATCACCAACGCTATCACCTCTAATATGTTGCAACACACATTTAGCAGTGATAGATCATGAGTTTGAGCTCCCACATAAGCGCTTGTTTGTGCTTTTATTATTACTAGCAAAAGAGCCCGTGTGTTGCAATGAAATAGTAAATAACACACGTTCTTAACCTAGTAACCATGACTCAAGATCGTAATGTGTTCACGTCCTTTATTTTCACATGGCATCACATTTGTGTTATTGATGGCGGTCTCACTGCTCACACAACGAAAGCGTGTTTGAATGCGGTCAGTTCTAAGGCGCCTCTCTCTCTCCCGCACACTCGCTCGAAATAATATAAGAAGTATGTTCTTTTCCCCCGCGAGGTTTTTCACAGGTGTGCATGCGTGGTTATCGATGTTTTCTTTCCTCTCTGTTAGTAAGAAAGAAAAACAGATCGTACATTATAGATTAAGTTCACACCAAAATAATATTTTAGAAATATTTAAGAGTAAAATCGGAGTTGCGGTTTAAAAGATATTGATAATTTTGTTTTAGATAAACTGCAGATTGATTAACCGAAAAGTCAGGGGGTTTTATGTTAAAATAAAAAAACGATTCGGTTGACTTAAATACGGACGGCGGGTTGATTACGTAAAACATCAGGGGGGTTTCCGAGAAAATGCAAAAAACGGTTCGGGAGTGACTTAAACGTGTACCGCGGGTTGATTTACGGAAAATAAAGGAGCTTTTTGCAAAATATACGATAGACGTCCAGAAACCCAATTTGCTTTATTATTAAGTAATAAAGATAAAGATTTTTCATGTGATACAGGCGCCCTGTGTACCAATGGGCCGGCCCAGTCTAGTGGTGTACCTTGTGCGAAGCACGGAAATCGGCCACAACGAGTTTCTAGACAGGCCGAAACCCATAGATAGCAACAACCCGAAATCATTAGTTAAAGAGTACTCCTTGCGAAGATCACTCCAACTTTCCCAGATTGTGACAAGTGGTGCGCGGCATGTGCGCCACTTGTCGCAACCTGGGAGTTTTCCCTTTTTTCGTAGATTCGTTTATTCAAAACGTTTTATCTCTTAAACCGTGCGTCCAAATCTCGAACCGTTTTCGCCGTTGGATTCCTCGCGTCGAGATCTTCAAAACTAGATCACATGTTGATAAGTTTTGACGAACTTTTTTTCAAAAAAAACGGATGAAAAAACCAGACGAAAAAACCGATCCAGGAGCACGGGTCTTTTTCCTTTCCGAAAGAGGCACGCCTGTGCCTCTGACGAAATCACAACCGTACCTCTCGCGGAAGCAAAACCGTAACTCCCACGAAAAAAAACAGAAAACGTGTTTTTTTCCGTTTCCGAGGAGGCACACAACCATGCCTCTCGCGGAAGCAAAACCGTGACTCTCGCGAAAGAAAAAAACAAAAAATGTGTTTTTTTTCCTTTCCGAGAGGCACGACCTTGACTCTCACGAAAGCACAACCGTGCCTCTCGCGGAAGCAAAACCGTGACTCGCGGAAAAAAAACAGGAATCGCGTTTTTTTTTCGTTTTCGAGAGGCACGGCCGTGACTCTCGCGAAAGCAAAACCGTGCCTCTCGCGGAAGTAAAATTGTAACTCTCGCGAAAGAAAAGAAAAAAGAAAATGCGTTTTTTGCGCAAATTTTCTTAAAAAAATTTATTTTTTGGTCGAAAAGCTAGGGAAGACAGGTGGAAAACCAAAACGTCAAAAAGCCGAAAACACGTGAGGAAAAATAAAAAAACAAAATCCGGAGGGAGCACCCAGAGCGCGACACGTGGCGAAATGGCTGAGAGCGCGCCAAGTGACGCTGATCGTTGCGAGGCTTCCGTAGGAGCGCTCGTTAATTAGTTGCTCTGGCAACAACCCGCATCCGTGTGAACATAATTTTACAACAAACAACACATAATAAAGCTTAAATTGGCTAGTTTAGAAAAAACTTAAATGGGCCAATGGGGCGAATTACGAAAGGTTCGGAAAACCGAAATAGGGCCGAGACAGCCGGTAAGTTGAATGATACAAAACTAGTATATAACTCATGTCGATGAACCCCCTTGCGCGTGCATCCTCTATCAAGCCATGCGTCAAGGTCCATGCCTAAAAATATTGGAAAGCTCTTAATAACAACCGAATGATCTTTTCTCTCGTCAAGCAAGTCTTCAGTTCTTCACTGCGTGCCATGTGCCCCTGTGGAGTCGGCCCACTGTTCCCTTCCCCACCTTATCTCTTTAGGCTGCGTTCGGTTGGCATGGATTTAAGGGGGTTTGGCAGGGATTAAATCCCATACAAGTCAAATCCCCCCCAAATCCCCTCCAATCCCCTTGAGACAGGGTGTAACCGAACAAAGCCTTACAGAGCCATCTCTTCCACATGTCTCTCTCTCTCTTTCTCTCTTCTCCGTCACGCGCTGGCACAGTAGAGGGCTACACGAGCACCACCACCGTCGTTGCCTACAGCCTACTACAACCAGAACATCCCCCGGCAGCCCGGCCTTCCTATTCTCCCTTGAAATCGACCCCCTCTGCCAAATCTTCCTTCCCGCGAGGAGTTGCTGCTCCCTGCCCTTTGCCATCCCGCGCGTTGGAGCTCACCGGGGCCTGTTGTTGTTCGTTGATTGCTACCGGAGCTGCAAGCCGGTAATGCAGCAGCTCGTCGACTGTTGCCGGCGCTGCAAGCCGGGGGGGTGCAGCGTCTGAGGGGCGATGCAGCAACTCGTCGAGCGTTACGCCGCTGCAAACGAGATGGCTGAAGGATCAGTGGCACTGTGACGCAACACTTTTTGGTGTTGCCTGAGTTTTGTGATGCGAGCTGGATTACAAGGAGGTGTCATCGTGCTGTGTGGGGGTGGCGTCAGTTTGATTTAGGGTTGCGTGAGGTCTAGCCTCCGTATATCTCGTATATATATAAGACCAACAATACAGAGTTATGTTACAATATAACACTGTTTTCAATATGCCCCCTCAATCTGAACCACTACTACATACAAGGTTCAGATTGGACCGAAAACATTCTAACATCTGTCGTGTGCCGGTTTAGTAAATACTTCAGCCAGTTGGTCATTAGTCGAGATAAACCTGACATCTAAAACACCAGAAGCAACGCGTTCACGCACAAAATGAAAATCTATCTCTATGTGCTTGGTCCTTGCGTGAAAGACTGGGTTTGCCGTCAGGTATGTAGCCCCAAGATTATCACACCATAGAATGGCGGTACGCTGCTTGAAGACCCAAAGCTCCTTGAGTAAGGTCTCCACCCAGATTGCTTCAGCTGCTCCATTAGCTAAAGCTTTGTACTCTGCCTCTGTACTCGATCTAGAGACAATTGGTTGTTTCTTGGAACTCCATGAGACAAGATTTGAGCCAACAAATACAGCAAAACCACTAGTGGAACGGCGGTCATTAATGCATCCAGCCCAATCAACATCCGTGAAAATACTAACACCACTGGAAAGAGATTTACGAATCCTCAATCCCGTACTCAAAGTCCCTTTGACATAACGCAATATACACTTGACAGTTTCCCAATGCTCATTAGTTGGCTGTGATAAATACTGGCAAACCTTGTTGACTGCAAAGGACAGGTTGGGACGAGTGAGCGTTAAATACTGAAGTCCTCCAACAATGCTGTGATATCGAGTGGCATCCTCAACACTTAAGGGAGTGCCGACCTCACGAGCCAGGTGCTTAGTGACAGATAATGGTGTAGAGGTAGGCCTACAATTCTCCATACTCACACGATGAAGAAGATCCAGTGCATACTTTCTTTGAGTCAGCATCATGCCCCCTAAATTGTAGGATGCTTAAAGCCCCAAGAAATAATGGAGAGGACCAAGATCCTTGATAGGAAAACTATCGGAGATGGATCGCACCAGACGATCAACAGCAGCCGGAGTGGAGCCAGCAATCAGAATATCATCAATATACACAAGCATGTATATCTGAACGCCATGCACAGCAAAGATGAATAGAGAGGCGTCCGCCTTTGAAGCAACAAAACCAAGCTGAAGAAGGCGAGCACTGAGATGAGCATACCAAGCACGTGGCAACTATTTCAGACCATAAAGAGCTCGTTGTAACTTGCACACATGCGAAGGAAACCGACCATCTTCAAAACCTGGTGGTTGCTACATATAAACATTCTCGGACAGGAAGCCATGAAGAAATGCATTGCTAACATCAATTTGCCTCAAACTCCATCCTCGAGAAACAACAAGCGAAAGAACCAAACGAATAGTAGTCACCATAGTCAAGACCTTGTTGTTGAGTAAAACCACGAGCAACGAGGCGAGCCTTGTGCTTGTCAACAGACCCATCGGCGTGTTGCTTCATCTTGAAAACCCATTTACTGCCAACAATGTTAACGCCAGGTGGTCGAGGAACCAAGACCCAAGTGCCGTTTTGACAAAGCGCTGCAAACTCAGCAGCCATAGCATCACGCCATGCCGGCTCACGGAGAGCATCATGATGTGACACCGGTGTCGCAAAGAAGGCACGACAAAGAGGATTATACCGCACCATCCCATCAGTAAACTCCTTGTCACGACGGGTAGCATCACGGGTATGAATGACCATAGGATGAGGGTGCTCGACGGGCGGAGGCGTAGGTGAGGACGGCGACGGTGCTGGACTTGGCGACGGTGTCACAGGAGCTGGCGAAGGCGGCTCATGGGTCGGCTCATGGGCCGGCGAGGCGCAGGGGGAAGCAGCCGCTGCACCCGATGCTGGCAAAATCGGTTGACGGGCCGGCGAGGCGAAGGTGGGCGCTGGTAAAGCCGGTTCGCGGGCAGACGAGGAGCCAACCGCAGCACCCGGCGGTGCAGACCCTGCGTGCGTAGGCGGGGCCCCTGCCTGGGAAATCGTGCTGCCATGCACGTCGATCGGCATGTCGACCGTGTCCAGGCGCGGAGCATCACTGGAGGGCGATAAATCCTGCACAGGAAAAGAACTGGCTAGGCCAAAAGGGTTAGTAGCCAAGTAGGTTAGGTCGTAATTACATACATGAGCACTCGTAGCCGGTTCTGTGGATGGAAAAGATATAGCCTCGTCAAGTGTAGACACATTGACAGTGACACCGGGAGTAGCAAACGGAAAGACAAACTCGTCAAAGATAACGTCACGCGAGATGTATATACGACCCGTAGATCGATCAAGACACTTGTACCCCTTATGCATAGGACTATATCCAATGAAAGCACACATCTTGGACCGAAATTCTACTTTGTGTGAGTTATACTTCCGCAAACTAGGCCAACAAGCGCACCTGAAAGTACGAAGAAAAGAGTAGTTGGGTGGAATTTTCAGAAGACGATGAATAGGAGTATCTTGATCAAGCACAGGGGTGGGCATGCGGTTAATGAGATAACACGCAGTCAGAAAAGCTTCATCCCAATAACGTAAAGGGAGAGACTAGTGACCCAACAAAGCAAGACCAGTTTCAACCAAGTGTCGGTGTTTTCGCTCGGCAATGCCGTTCTGTTGGGAGGTGTGAGGGCAAGAGACTCGGTGAGAGATGCCCGTACGAAGAAAATAACGGTGCAGCTTATGGTATCCACCACCCCAATCAGATTGGATAGCTTTAAGCTTAGCATCCAAAAGGCGCTCAACATGTGCTTGAAAAGCATAGAACACCTGTTCAACATCAGACTTATGTTTTAATAGATAGATCCAGCAAAGCCGGGAGTAGTCGTCAATAAAGCTCACATAATACTTGTACCCCCCAGAGGAGGCACGAAAAGGGCCCCAAACATCTGTATGAACTAATTCAAGAGGCATAGAGGACACACGAGCAGAAGCAGTATAAGATAGTTGACGACTTTTACCACATTGACAAGCATCACAAACTAAAGCAGAAGTATCTGAGGATGAACACTCTAGATCATTATTCCTAACAATGGAACTGACGACATTTTTGGACGGATGACCGAGACGCTGATGCCACTGAGATGATGAGACACAGATGTTGGACGACGCTTAACGCTCGGACTCATGGGAAGCTCGTCCGAGTGGAAGAGGGTAGAGCCCTCCTTTGCTTCTACCTCGAAGAAGAATTCTCCTGGTGGCTTTCTCCTTAACAAGGAAAAAATATTTATGAAATTCAATAAAGATACGATTATCTGACACAAGATGATAGACTGATAGAAGATGTTGGCTAATATTAGGAACGTGTAAAATATTGTTCAGGCGAAGAGAAGAACCGGCTAAAGTCGAGTGCCCAATATGCGAAATAGAGAAACCTGAGCCGTTGGCCACCTGAACCTGATCATGATTGCCGTAACGCTCACGGGACTGAAGACGCTCCAGGTCACTAGTTAGGTGATCCGTGGTGCCGGAGTTCAGAACCCAATGCGTGGAGTTGTTGGAGGAGCTTGATGCATTATATGCCGAGCGGCCATTGCCGCCGCTGGAGTAGTCGGAATCAAAGCGCTTCTTGCAAGTATCGGCTTCGTGACCCCAATTCTTGCAAATCTGGCACCTCGGGCGCTAGCGACGATTTCCGTTGCGGTCGTTGCCACCTCATCCACCGCCGTTGTTATGACGGTTGTCTTGGCCGCCTTGCTGGTAGCCCTGCCCCTGTTGCTGTGGGTAGCCTCCAGCGGGGCGGGAGTCGGCTGCGCGACCAGTGTCAGGCGCGCGAGGACGGTTGGCAGGGCGGGAGCGCTGGACCGTGCCACGGCGTTGGCCGACGAGGTCCACTCCTCATCATCGGCCTGCTGCGACAACTGCAGCGCTTCATAGTTGAGAACCATGGAGTAGAATTCAGGCAGCACGACCGAGGTGACCACGATGCTGAGCGACGCCGTGATCGGGTTGAAGGCCTTGCCCAATCCGGTGAGCATGTAGTTGATGATCTCGTCATCAGCGAGGGGAGATTCAGCAGAGGCCATGGCGTCGGCAAGAGCCTTCACCTTGTGCATGTACTCGCTGGCAGTCATGCCGTTCTTCTTCAGCGACTGAATCTGTCACCGGATGTGCCGAACCCCGGCACGGTTCTGCGCGCTGAACATGGCGTGGATGGAGGTCCACGCGGCAGCAGCGGATTTATAGCTAATTATCTGAGACGCAATGTCCTCCATCATGGAGGAGAGGAGCATCCCGAGGACCTTCTGGTCCTGCGTCCACCACGTCGCGTACGCAGGGTTGGCCACCATGGTGGCGGCATCACCCGCCCCCTGGGAGATGGTTGTGGGCGGGGCAACAACGGAGCCGTCGAGGTAGCCATGGTTAGAGGCACAGGAGAGATGCGTCACGGTGAGGGTTCACCATAGCGGGAAGTTGCCGCGATCCAATCGGACACCAAGGGAGGGCGCGATGGATGGGACCAGCGTCGTCGCGGCCGGAGGGGTCACCACAGGGCCGATGATGGCCAGTTGCATCGCCGCGGAGGAGGAACCGGAAGCCATCGCGCGGAGGAGTGGTGGCGACGCGAGACCGATGCGGCGACGCGAGATCAAGGTGGCGATCGCGGTGGCGGCGTGATGTCAACAGAGGGGCGACGGCGCGAGGAAAAAGTGGCTCTGTATACCAAGTTTGATTTAGGGTTGCGTGAGGTCTAGCCTCCGCATATCTCGTATATATAAAACCAACAATACAGAGTTATGTTACAATACGACACCATTTCCAACAGCGTCGCCGGCACTACGACAATGAAGCTGCAAGAGTGATCAGTCATGGTGTTGCACTCTCTGATGTCTCTGTTGTCCATGCAGATGCAGTGTACTTCATTTGCCTTTCTAGCATAACAACCTCATCACTAATCTTTATTATTATTTTTGCATTTTTAATACTTCCTCTGATTCATATTAATTGTTGCTAATTTAATACTCCCTCCGTCCGGAAATACTTGTCTTCAAACTGAATTAAAAGGGATGTATCTAGATATATTTTAGTTCTAGATACATCTCTTCTTATCCATTTTGATGACAAGTATTTTCGGACGGAGGGAGTACAACTTAATATTAATTTTATACTAAATCAACAACAATTAATATGGATGGGAAGGAGTATATTTTTTATTTCTTTCTTGATCCCGGGTGCAACTGCATCCACAAGCCAAAACACCTCTTTTTTTTTGCTGAAACGTAGATATTTATATTTATGTACTTCCTTCGTTCCTAATATAAGTCGACTTATATTTATGAACGGAGGAAGTATTTCTATTTTCATGTGCATGTATATACATATGTCGGGAAATTTATATGATAATCTGATTATTTTTTTAAAAAGGGGAGCTTTATTACTTAAAAGATTTAAGTATACATCCGGCCTCTGCATAACTAAGATGCACACAACCAAATAAGGTTCTCTCATACAAAAGAAAAAGAAAAAGAAAAATATAAAAAGATCTGTATAGCGCCTAAAGCGTAGGAGGGCCAATCCTAAGATCATGCGGCCGTCCATGTTGAGTAAAAGTATCCCACGCCGTACCCTCTAATCGTGTACACACCTTCGTAAATAGGTATCGATTCTCCATGTGTTGTAGAGAGGACCATAAACGAAGAGTCCCGATACATATGTAGATAACCTGCATCAGAGAAGTACTTTTACCATTAAAAACCTTATCATTTCTACATAACCAAAGCAACCAAATAACGGCAAGCGCTCTCACCCTGAGAAGAGTTCTAAACATGTGATCAATCCATGTAAGCAGTTGTCAAATACATTAACAACACTACAAGGAGGATACAAGCCAGAAGCTATTTGGATGACTAACCATATAAAATGAGCAAATTTGCATTGGAAGAATAAATGTCTTATTGTCTCATCATGGTGACAAAAAACACATTGCGAACTTCCATGCCAATTCCTTTTAATAATAAGGTTATCTTTAGTAAGAATGACTCCGCGACGAAGATACCATGTAAAGATTTTATTCTTAAGAGGTATCTTCATCTTCCAGATCCATAATCTGATTACTTGATTCAGAACCATAGTTTCACTTCACGCCGCCACCCAGGGCGACGCCAGGGGGACCAACTCCTCGCTCCGCCAGCCTTCCCGCGAGGCAGATCTCTGCCGCCGGCACTGGCCGCGGTGGTGGCGGCGCCTGACGCCTAAAGGGCTAGGGCAGGAGGGAAGCGATGAATCTCCCATCAGGCGGCTAGGGCGCCTCGTGCGGGGTCTTCGCGCGGCAGCCACGGTGGCATCCTGGCTGTGCGGCGGCAGCCGGCAAACCCAGGGATGGCGAGGTCCTCCAGTGGGATTCTCCGCTATGCAATGGGCGGCGGCAGTGGCCATGGATCTGGCGTCCCAGCCAGATCCTCGTGGTTCGGCTATGGCCGGCCGGCGGCGCGTGATGGGGCCGGGGTGGGGCGGCCAGAGGTCCTCAACCTTCATTCCGACGGCACCATACGTCTTCATGGCGAGGTTCCGCTCGGTTCCAGCCAGCCGCGAGATTGGGACGACGTGGCTTCCGGTGAAAATCGCGCCTGACTGCGGTCTTGGCGGATGATGGCGGCGTCTCGGACATCGTTCCTTTCTCGAGGCATCATCGTTGCAGGTCACGTCAACCTAATCGAGAAGTTCCGGGGGAAATCCTAGATCTGAGTCTACGGATCGGACGATGACGGCACCTTCGGTGTCATTCTCCCTCCTGGGGGCATCGTTTTGGAGCAAGTGTTGGTTGGAGGGGACAAAAGGAGGAGCGGTGATTTATCTTGCCCATTGATGATGGCGATCTCGGCGGCATGGCGCAGTTGAGACTCGGCGCCCGATGCGCGGAGATGGACTCGCGCAGGAGGGTGACGCTGTCTTGCGTCGTGGTGGCGTTGGCGGCAGCTAGATCGGACAAGGTAGATGCAGCAGTACAACTCTGAAGATGGATTGGTGGCAGGTGGCTACGGCGGCCTCATACCTGCCAGGCGTCCTGGTTGAGGAGCATGCCGGACTGGTGGGTGCCCATACCCGGCAGACGTCCGTTGGGACCTCAGGTCTTAGATGTTAGGTTTGGCTGCGAGGTCTGTTTGGTATTAGGCCCATACTATCTGCGCCCCTTCATCAACTGGATAGGAGTAGCGACAGATATTGCTTAGACGGTGGCTTTAGTCTTACCGATGTATGAGTTTGTAAGGTCTTGTGTTAATAATTAATAAAATGGTTGTATGCATGGTCCGGATGAGTGGTCGGGGGTCTTCCTCCTTTTCTAAAAAAAAGAACCATAGTTTCACTTATCCACGCACTTCAAGTTGAAGAGGAACAAGTACATTAGTTGATGTCCTTCATCTATAATAACAATGTTTGATTCCATATTTCCTTCTATACATAACAAGTACAACTACAATAATTAGGTTCCAGTTCTGATGATCATGAATACATGTTACTGATTCTTCTATTGGGCATGTGATTCCTTCTAAATGTTTTTTGGAAGTTCATATTTTATTTTAGGGTTTTTATCAGTTTTGCCATCGGCTGTATAACACTACTCAGTTTTGCCACTAAAAGTTTTCACTACTCAAAAATGCCACTGTTCCGTTAGACACAAACTCACAAATACCATTTTTCACCGTTACCGTCTGGTCAATGCACATTGACTGAAGGTAGATGACAAAAATACCCCTATCCCGTTTGTCAACCCTCCTCTCTCTGTTGACTTGTGGGACCATTTGTAACGGGCGCATGAAAAGAGAATAAAAATTGGTGTCATGGGGTTTCGAACCCAATACCATGACCTCCAAATAGGTGCGAGCTAACCGACTGAGCTAACAAGATGTTGTGATTAAAAAGAAGATATATCCCTTATATGTTTACATGGAATAATAATCCAACACAGCAATGTCTCGTATCTTTTCTTGTTGCTAGCTAGTTGAGCTTGAGTTTAAAAGTTAGTTTGGACAATAGATCTGCATGAGTGGCTGGCCGGCTGGAAGAATATGTCTGATACGAGTAGACATAAACAAGAGTATATAAGGTTTGGTACGTTCAGATACCAGTATATAAGGCATGTATATCCTCGTGTACCAAATTGTTTTCATGGCGGAGTTGGTTAGCTCGCGCGCTTGTGTACCCCGTGGTCTTGGGTTCGAACCCCCACCCTCCCAAATTTTATTCTGTTTTTCTCATGCGCCCCTTACAGATGGGAGAGGGGTAGTTTGGTCATCTACCTTTAGTCAACGTGTATTGACCAAACGATAACAGTGAAAAATGGGCTTTTTGCTTTTTGAGCTTGATCTAACAGAACAGTGGCATTTTTGAGTAGTGAAAATGTTTAGTGACAAAACTGAGTAGCGTTATACAGCCGATGGCAAAACTGATAAAAACCCTTTATTTTATATTATAGTTATATTTTTTCTTTTACTCAATGATGTATAATTACCGGTTAGGAGAAAATTGCCTTCCAAGTTCGCATACATTTTGTACACTTCCAATATTAACATGAAAAGTTTTCGGTTTCCTTAGTACTTTCGTGTTTTCAAAATCACTAGCCCGTGCGGACGCCCGGGTTGATGACTAGTATACACAAATTGGTATAGACCACGGGTAATACCATATTCCATTTTCTAAAAAGATATACATAAATATATCGAAGCAAGTGATCAATCATGGTGTTGCACTATGTGATGTCTCTGTTGCCCATGCAGTGTACTTCATTTGAATCCTTTTTAGCATAACGACCACATCGTTCATCTTTATCCTATCGGAAGGCAAGTCATTGGAGCAGAGCAAACCAACTTCCAATACCGGCAGAAGAAAGTTACCGTGCAAGTTGCAACTTGAAGAGGAGCCTTGCAGTAGCCGGGCATCAACGACATGGGTCTGCTCTGCAGGAAATGACTGGTAAACCCATCGCCTAAGGCTTAGTTCTCCGACGAACATAGCATCTGTAGGCTTCCTTCCAGTAAAAACTTCAAGGAGCATTATTCCGTAGCTAAACACATCACTCAGTCGTGATGCTTTTCCATATGATCCATACTCTACACAAGCAAATGATGAACACAGATTTCAACATGACTCATGAGTCTAAGATATATATATATATATATATATATATATATATATATATATATATATATATATATATATACACACACGGTGGCGCTAAAGTGAGCGTGCGCGCAGAATGCTAATCCTACGCTCCGGCCAAGTCATGCACCCGCTAAACCGATCAAACCAGTGACTTCCCTTCACTTGGTAGTAAAAGTCCATGTAAAAATAGTAACACAATTAAATTATTACCATCAACGTGCAACTACTGTTAGTACTCTCTCCACTTGCTAGTAAACTCAATGGTAAAAATGGTAACGGAATTAAAAATGGTTACCATCAGCATGCACATGTGCGCTCCCTCACATTCTGCTAGTAAAATTAATGATAAACATAGTAACAACGTTAAAATCCTTACTGGTGCATGCACAAGCCCCTTCGCGTTTAATTTACCTAGTAAACTTCCTACTAAATATAGTAATATAGCTGCATGCTAGTATTACTACTATGTAATCTCGAATTAAAAGTACATGTATCTCGAATTATTTGTTCTGGTAATCTACTTACCTCACATTGTCTAAATATAAGTATCGAATGGTAATTGTGTTACCACTTGAAACAAACCAATTACTATTAGTAGCTCCTAGCTAGATAGTAATTGCATTACTACTACCTACTAGTTGAGTATCCGTGCGTTGCCACGGGGAGTAAATATATATGCTGCTACTTCAGCATGATGTTGTTTGTGTGGTCATGACGACCAAAGGTATTTTACAAATGTCATGTATCGTGTTTCTTGGAAAGAAAATGTTCCTTTAACGCATGCTTCTAGTATCCAATTAGTATCTCTGATTATATATCGTTGTGCATTCTTACAACTATTTGTTCTAGTTAGGAGGCCCCAAAAGCTTTTATGCCCGGTATTGAATCTTCTTCAACTCAGGTATATTTTGATATGCCCGCGTAGGTGCTAGCAAATCAGTCATTAATGAAGCATTCACCCATTAATCAAATAGGTAGTACTCCCTCCGTTCCAATCTATTTTGGAACGGAGGGAGTATGTTTGAAACCTAGATTTTTCTACTGATAGAAACTAAAATAATATGATATACATGTCACTCATAGGATCCAAAAGATAAGATAAATATGACAAAAGCTAGTAAAATGTCAAAAAAAAAAAACATGGCCATTAGGCCCACTCGACCTACTGGCTCATCGAATATTATCTTCTACTACTGGATTCAGTTTTGATTCATCTAAAGATCACATCAACACTTGCATGCTTGTTAAAAGAAGTTGACATTGGGCTCCAACCAAATAGCAGTAGCTCTTAATGTTAGGATGACCAGGGAGTTTTGCCCTTTCTTCATGGCGGCTAGAATGGAAAACAACCATCTGGGTGGAAGAATTCCTGAGAGCAATAAGCTACCCTGATTAGATTCACCTAAGCACATTAAATAAGATTAGGTTCACCTGAAAATCTTGAAATATATTTGCTTTCCACCGAGCAAGATGGTTAAAGAACTCTGGCTCTGCGCCGCAGTTAATCTGCAACATCTAATGTTCAAGACCAGCCAGACGTTTGTGTTTTAAAGGTGCCCAATGCTTCCACAATTGTTCTGCAAATGGGAAGCTCTGAATCCTGCCAAAGGAAGATCTTTGTTAATTCATACACATGCAAAGCAGAGTATCATCTCCCCTCGGCAACAACTCACGTTAGTGGATGGTGGGTCTGACGTAAAGATATTAAGCAATAGTAGGGATGCTGAGATCACCTATTATATCCTATAATAACATTTTTGCAGCAAGATGTCCTGGACTGAGTATATTCCGACTAACCCTCTTCTGATGGTGGCAAAGAGGTCAGCAGCCAGAGTGTTCATAGTATTCCTGAATCTAATATGATCCAGAAACAAGCATGATTGCCATCCTATAAGATCATCCTGATGGAAGCCGGGTGATTCCCTACACGGCTACACCATTGGGAAACATGATCTCTTTCTGCTGGACATGAAAAAACAGTTTAACTATGATGACATGGGAAACCAACATATCCATATTAGGAACACAAAACCATTCATATAAAGAAAAATCATGCACCCACACATTGATCACTTGTTTCTTCCTATCCAAAGCTGGCATAATAATCGCCCGCAAAATGTCGTTCAGGCTGACCCAAGTCCCAGTGTAGTTTCCCAGAAAAAGTATACACCATATAAGGTTATTAGCCATTGGCAAGCAAAACGTGAATTAACAAAACACAAGTGTTTCTATTTTGACTGATGTAGAGCTTTGCAAGAACAGACACATGCTCTTTAGGTAAAGACACGTTAAGAAGGTATAAAGCAGCTTCCATGGAAAAACTATTATTTTTGTCGTGTGCTATTTCTAGCATTGAACTTCCATTCAAAGTTCAGAAAAGAAATATTCAGCTTTGGAACTACTTGAGTTGAAATGTTGAGTATAAATTCTTGGTCCTAAGTTACTTATTCAACAATAGCTCATCCTAGTCAAATCAATATTAAATGATTTCCTTGGTCTTTGATAATTACGCGGCAACAAAGTAGATGTAAATGTAATAGTAAATTGAGACCAGTATATACCTCTCCTCCTTGTTGCGGTTCTTCTTAAGACAAGTGGTTCTATGCACTTTGCTTGATATTCCCAAATGGAATGCCCACAAAGACTATTGGTGCCGTTGCCCTGATCTTCTAGCTGATCATATCCAGACTGCAGATCCTAGATCCTTGGGTCTGAATGTGATGTGATCTCCATCATGGTGATCCCCTGTTTCGATTTTGGTGAACCGGGTGAGCATGGAATTGGTAGTGCCATTGTCGTTGAGACACATCATATTAGAAGCATGATGAGCCCCAAATTTCATTATGCCTCAAAATAATGGATATATTGATGCCGAATAGAAATCTGCTTAGTTAAGACTGACAGACAACATGCTTGCGCTTGCTCTAATTTTCAAACCAATTAAATCGACCAAAATTGGTACCATTGTAAGCTTATGGTAAAGCCTGCAATATTCATGTTCGGTATGTCTGTTGATCATGAACCATTCAGTCCCAGTTCTCAACTTAACATTATATTTCTTTTTCCAAATACCAATTCCATCTACGGAGCATGATTTCTTACAATCTACAATGAAACTATGATCTAGGTATTGTATAGAAGTTACCCTAGAAGCGTAGCTGACCATTTTGACTCGGTAGATCAGAAATAGACATACCTGCGGCATCCTTCGAGAACTTTAGCCATGTTTCCACCATTACTGGGAATAAAAACATCACCTATGACAGAAACAGTATAGTCCAGGGATACCATTTGAGTTTGAGGTTTTTTATAGAGGTTTAGCTCATAATCAGATAGAAAATCCTTACACACCCACACTTTTAATATTAGATAAGCTTCGTTCCATAAATTATGATGTACTTACTCTCTTACTGTATTCTATGCAAATAATATTTTTTCACCACCGTAGATTCCACCTAAGGCAACATCTATATGAGTATACGTAGGGAAACCAAGAGCTTTGAGCACCAATGTTGTTTCCACCAGGTGTAAGCAGTGGAAGCTTAGATCTTCATAATAATCATGCTACTGCTTGTACCAGAATAGTTCTGGACCATTGCGCTGGGCAAAAGAATTCATAGCCTAAGTATGGAATAAATAACCTCACCAACATAGGAACAACTAAGAACTGGTTTATCCTCTGTCACGCCAATAAGAGCGCCAATGTCATAACACTGGATATGATTGTTGATGTGTTTATGATATAAATACAATTAGTAATTTGTAAGTGGCATGCATTATTGTCACAAAACCCAAAGTATTTTGCTCTCTAAAATACAAACTCACTCTCAATAACCTAAGAACTTCTCACTCTGAACCATCAATGGCGGAGACAGAGCTAGAGCAGCTATGGCTATAACCCTAGGCCTAGTACTAACATACCTTGCAATTCCTTTCTACAAAGTACTTGAAAATTTAAGAGTTCATCATTCAAGCTAAATCCGCCATTGTGAACCATAATGTCAAAGAGATAACAAACCAGTTAAGTATACCCCTTGTAACTTCTGACACAACTAAATGTATGTTGACCTGCATAGCAAGATCATCATCCTCTTATACCGTTGGTGCAGCAAACCACACAAAAGCATCAAAACTTATTGATTCTCATGCTCGAGAGAAATCCCCAAAACTGACATCCTTTCTTCCAGAAAAATAAGTCAATCTGGTCATAAAGAATGGAATGAAGGGACAAAAGTGTGCATACGAGCGGCTTACCTTTTCATGGAGAACCACTAAAAGCTAGTTGGTCGCCTACTCCACTCATATCTCCCTCCGCTCCAGACACCTCAACCAACCCGGCCAATAATGCATAAATCAAACATATGTTGTATCTAGCAGTTAGAGAGTGGTTTTGATTTTACTATTTGTAGTCCGGGTGCACCAAATCTGAGTGTAGCCACTACTTTCTCTTAGCAATTAACATACGATACAGAAGTAAAAGAACCAAGAAATTATATTTTTGTGTGTATGTCTTATTTTAAGCCCGCTGAAATAAACGCTGATGTCCTTCCACCAAGTTCCACAAAACACTTTCATATTGACATAAATAAAGAATGACAGATTTTTGGAAACATCCTAGGCTGAGACAGCCCAACACTATGCTGTGACCCCATGCCATTAGTGCTTCGTCCAAGCGTATCTTCAAATATATGACATGCATGAAGCGTGAAACTCAAGCAAGAGTAATTCCTACACTGTTCTACATTTTCTAATTGCTCACAATCTCCTATTCTGATCAAGCGACAAACAATATAGAAAGGAGAGAGGAATTTAGGATTCAGAAATACCGTGTCCGGCTGCTTGGCCGCTGGCTTCTGCACCACAACCTTAGGAGATGAACATGCATCAGAACAAACAAAACAGCCGCTATGTCTGGAATCGGGACGAGAGGAAGGGACGAGAACACAAATGAGGGGAAAAACAAACCGTTGTTTCTACGCGCCTTCGTTGGGGGCGGTGGTGAACTGGTGATTCCCATTGAATCACGATAAAGTAATCAGGGGTCCCTTCGCGTGGCCGATGGGGAGAGAGGCGTCGACTGTGTTCATACCACATCGCGGTGCTGGTCCTGGCCCTGGCTGCCTCGGCGGGCACGGAGAAAGGTGCATAGACGGGCGGCAGATGGGAAGGCGGATTGGAACGAAGGCGAGGGGATCGAGGGAGATTGGATCGTGGGACGGGGTGTTCGTGGGGTCGTGGCTATTTCTTTTTCCTTTTTTCTCTTGCTGCTTTTTCTGACGTGGGGTGAAAAGGAGCGATGCGGGGATCGAAGGAAGCGGGGGGAGCGAACCAGGTTGAACCATCACGACGTTCGATCCTCCTTTAATAGTAGAGATTGTAGGTTTACTACCTAACCGAGCAAATCTATTAGCTACTAGCTAGGTAGTAATTGAATTACCACTACCTTCTCATAGGTTTACTAGCAATTCATAGGAACATCTGACCCAGTCCATTGATTTCATTACTACTATTTGTGTTATTGCATCCCATATGAACCATTACCAGAATATCATCATGGATTTACGTTTGATTTCAAGTAAATATGCTTTGTAGTAATGTCCTTACTACTAAGTGTTCCACTTTTACGTTCAAACATGCATGGCTCCATGCGGGACGGCTGGAGGGGTGGTTGGCTTAATTAAGCGCACGCTATGGCCGGCGCGTAGGGTAAAGGAATTTGCGCTCAGGCTTAGTTTAGCAGTGCTATATATATTAAGCAAGATATCCAAACTTAAGTACCTGGTGACATGTATCCAATTGTACCAGGCATGTTTGAAGAGATCGTTGAGCTATCCTCACCTTGCAGTAACCTTGCAATGCCAAAGTCTGCCACATGCGCAGTCATGTCCTCATCAAACAATACATTGCTAGGCTTCAAGTCGCAATGCAAAACCACTTCATGGTATCCATGGTGCAGATACTCCATTGCCATTGATACGTCGAGCATAGCACCTAACCTCTCACGAAACCCGAATTGTCTTCCCCCATCTTCTGAGTGGTGAAGTAGCATGTCTAAGCTGCCGTTGAGCATGTACTGCAACACTAGTGCTATGAAGTCCATGTTAGAGCATGTGTTAATTACCCGTATCAGGTTGCGGTGACGCGCCATGCGGAACACACGACATTCCGCCTCAAAGCTCTTGACGCTGTGCTTGGACCGCATATCGAGAACCTTTATTGCAACCACCAAACCGTTGCTCAGTTGGCCCTTAAAAACTTTTCCAAAGCCCCCAGATCCCAACATGTGATCCTCACTAAAATTATTTGTGGCGCGGACAAGATCTACATGAGAGATTAACTGATGGCTTACCGGGTCTTCCAGATCAATAGAAGCTTCGACCTTGCCTTTCTCAAGTTTCTTTCCGATTGATAGGCACCAAGAGTAGAAGCAAAAAGCAGTAGCACCAAGAGCTATAGTGGCACCCGGGAGTATAATTATGAGCAAACTGGAGGCCATTGGGGTTTCACTTTGTTTGATCTATGTGTCTGTACGTATTTGCTGGAGTGTTGGTTGCTGCATCGGTGGAGCCTGGATGTGCTTATATTGATGGATGGCCCGGGTGAACAGGAAGCTAGGTAGAGAGAAAAATCATGGTTGGCAGGGATTGCAATTTACGGAGATGCCCCTGATTGAGCCCTGGCTCGGTCAATGCTGGCTGAAAAATATGTGGCAGTGTATACATACGTAGCTTCGTTCTATCGATGAGCCCCTTCGCAGATGGTCTTTGTAAATTGGTAAATGTTTAGGAACGGCCGGCCGGCCAGCAATTGGGTGGGCCGACCGCGCTCGTCCTACGAATGGCGCTTAATCCATCGGTCCTCAGGTCTGCCGTCTGCTTTGGATCGAGGCAACCAATCCATCGTATCGTATGTATAGCAGCCATCCCTGTCCTCCACACACTGCCCTTTCTCCCCTCAACCTTATCTACAGGGTGAGACAAAACCACAGCCATGTCTGCACATTGTGGCTATCGTCTACTTCAATTCAAATCGCCACCTCAATCTATGACCGCGCCCCGACATGCTGCACCTTGCGATTTTGCAAGGGCCAGGCAACTGGCACTGTGACAGTCATGGGCTGGTGAAGCTGCGAGGTGTCGACGTTGTTAGCGAACGTGCTTCTGTAGTGGTTTTATTCCTTAGGCTAGACTAGTATAATTCTGTTGTAACAACCAGTATATATGTATCTGTGTAACCTCAATCATAATCAAGGAAGTGTTGCACGATCTCTCTCTCGATACCCTCGTTCAGACTCCAACATGGTATCAGTTTGAACTCACGATCCACATCTTCCGCTGCTCCTCTCTCCTCCCCATCCTCCACGATCGCCATGAGCACTTCCTCCTCTGTCTCCTCCTCCGGCGACTCGCAGTCCGACGACGACCAGTTCCGTCTTCCCGTCGCCACCCAAACCCTCCCCACCACCCAGGTCCAGTCCCTTCGCATCCGCGACCATGTGTTGGTTACTCTGGATTTCGAGAAGGAAAACTACGGCCTCTGACGCCGTCAGTTCCTCTCCGCTCTCGCCAAGTTCGGCCTCACCGCCCACGTCGACGGCTCGCCGACCCAGGCGACTTCCGACTGGGTTCTCAATGACTTCGTCGTCCTCTCATGGTACAACGCCACCGTGACTCCGTCGACGCTGGAGATCGTCTCCGATCGCAAGGACACGGCGTATTCCCTCTGGCGCTCGCTTCGCTCTCTCTTCCACAGCAACTGCGACGCCCGGATCACCTACCTCCTCGACGAGTTCCACAGCTTTACCCAGGGCGATCTCTCCATCGTCGACTACACCTCCCGGCTCAAGACCATGGCGGACACCCTCCGGGACCTTGGTCACCGCCTGAAGGATCGCGAGCTCGTTCACAACATGCTGCGCGGCCTCGACGAGCGTCTCCAACACGCCGTCCCACACATGTCACGCGGCCGCCGCCCCTCCTTCATCAAGCTGCGGGCGTTTCTACACCTGGAGGAGTTGCGCCTCGCTCACCTGGCGCGCGTCAACGCCCGCTCGGCCCTCCTCGCCCACGCCAGCGCGCTCTACGCGGCCCGCCAGTCGTCTTCCACGCCTGCCCCGCCTCCCTTCAATCCCGCGCTGCTCGGCCCTCCAACAGCCAGGCCCGGCGGGTCTGCCAGCTCTCCCAGCTCTCGTGGGTGCCAGAAGAAGCGCAAGCAGAACCCCTCCGGCCAGCCCGGTTCTGTTTCCAGTGGGGGCGCGCCCGGCGGCCTTCTGCCCGTCCCGCGTCTGCCCGCTCCTGCTGCAACGGTGGCTGGCACCTTCCAGGGGATCCTCGGCGCCCGCCCACCCGCTCCCGTCGTGCCCCAGGCGCACCCGACTACGACCACCGTCTCGGCATCACCAGGGATCAGGCCGCCCTCATTGCTGCCCTGAATCAGATGGCTCTGCGTCCGCCCACTGCTCCTGGTGGTGATTGGATCTTCGACAGCGGCGCCTCTTCCCATATGGGCTCCAGCTCTGTTATACCCTTTTCCCCTACTTCCCCTTTCTCTCCAACCTCGATCATCGTCGGTAATGGTGCTCTCCTACCCATCACCGGCGTCGGCTCCACCTCCTTCCCCACCCCTCCCGCCCACTCTCTCTTCTAGAAATTCTTATCTCCCCCTCCCTTATTAGAAATCTAGTTTCCGTTCGTGCCTTTACTCGTGACAATTTGGTTTCTTTTGAATTTGACCCTACTGGTTTTTCTATCAAGGATTTGGCAACCAAGACGGTGCTTCTCCGATGTGATTCTCCCGGAGAGCTCTACACCTTCACACCGCCTCGCCACTGTCTCTCCACCACCGTCACCGCCGACCTGTGGCACCAGCGTCTCGGCCACCCCGGCGTCGCCGTCCTCGCCAAAGCCTCTACATATTTCCAGTTCAATTTCAATAAAAGCACGACCTCTCATTGCGATGCTTGTTGCTTAGGCAAACATTTTAGGCCCCCTTTTAGTTCCTCTTCTTCTCAAACTAGTTTTCCTTTTGAGCTTTGTCATTGTGATTTATGGACAAGTCCTTTCTTAAGTGTATCCAGTTATCAATATTACTTGGTCATTCTGGATGATTTTACTCATTATGCAAGGACTTTTCCTATAAGTCGCAAGTCCGAAGTTCATTCTCTCCTTACTCGTTTCTATGCCTACGTCAAAACACAATTCTCTTGCCCCATCTTAGCCTTCCAAATGGAAAACGGCCGCGAATTCGACAACCTTGCCAACCGCACGCTCTTTGAGTCCCACGGCACCCTTCTACGCATCACCTGCCCCTACACTTCCCAACAAAACGGGAAAGCCGAACGCATTTTACGCACTCTCAACGATGGGGTTCGCACACTTCTCTTGCACGCTCACATGTCTCCTCCATGGTGGGCTGAAGCCCTCGCCACTTCCACCTACCTTCTCAACCGTAGACCTTGCAAGCCACACCTCATTACCACACCGCACGAGCTTCTCTTTGGGCATACACCTGACTTCCGCCACTTACGTGTATTCGGTGGCCTCTGTTATCCCAATTTGCTCGCTACTACTACCAACAAACTCTCCCGACGATCGGTTGCCTGCGTTTTTTGGGTTATCCCGATGACCGCAAGGGGTATCGTTGCTATGATCCCCTCACCCATCGCATAATCTTTTCCAGGCACGTCACGTTCGTCGAATTTGTTTTTGTTGGAAATATGCCCTAGAGGCAAAAATAAAATGGTTATTATTATATTTCCTTGTTCATAATAATTGTCTATTATTCATGCTATAATTGTGTTATCCGAAAATCATAATACATGTGTGAATACATAGACCATAACATGTCCCTAGTGAGCCTCTAGTTGACTAGCTCGTTGATCAACAGATAGTCATGGTTTCCTGACTATGGACATTGGATGTCATTGATAACGGGATCACATCATTAGGAGAATGACGTGATGGACAAGACCCAATCCTAAGCATAGCACAAGATCGTGTAGTTCGTTTGCTAGAGCTTTTCCAATGTCAAGTATCATTTCCTTAGACCATGAGATCGTGTAACTCCCGGATGCCGTAGGAGTGCTTTGGGTGTACCAAACGTCACAACGTAACTGGGTGACTATAAAGGTATACTATAGGTATCCTCGAAAGTATCTGTTGGGTTGACACGGATCGAGACTGGGATTTGTCACTCCGTATGACGGAGAGGTATCTCTGGGCCCGCTCGGTAATGCATCATCATAATGAACTTAATGTGACCAAGTGTTTGATCACAGGATCATGCATTACGGTACGAGTAAAGTGACTTGCCGGTAACGAGATTGAACGAGGTATTGGGATACCGACGATCGAATCTCGGGCAAGTAACGTACCGATTGACAAAGGGAATTGTATACGGGGTTACTTGAATCCTCGACATCGTGGTTCATTCGATGAGATCATCATGGAACATGTGGGGGCCAACATGGGTATCCAGATCCCGTTGTTGGTTATTGGCCGGAGAGCTGTCTCGGTCATGTCTGCGTGATTCCCGAACCCGTAGGGTCTACACACTTAAGGTTCGGTGACGCTAGGGTTGTAGAGATATTAGTATGCGGTAACCCAAAAGTTGTTCGGAGTCCCAAATGAGATCTCGGACGCCACGAGGAGTTCCGGAATGGTCCGGAGGTGAAGAATTGTATATAGGAAGTCCAGTTTCGGCCACCGGGAAAGTTTCGGGGGTCACCGGTATTGTACCGGGACCACCGGAAGGTTCCCGGGGGCCCACCGGGTGGGGCCACCTATCCCGGAGGGCCCCGTGGGCTGAAGAGGGAAGGGAACCAGCCCCTGGTGGGCTGGTGCGCCCCCCTTGGGCCTCCCCCTGTGCCTAGGGTTGGAAACCCTGGGGGTGGGGGGCGCCCCACTTGGCTTGGGGGGCAAGTCCCCCCCCCTTGGCCGCCCCCCTTGAGATTAGATCTCTAGGGGCCGGCACCCCCCTAGGGCCCCTATATAAAGAGGGGGGAGGGAGGGCAGCCGCACCCGTCCCTGGCGCCTCCCTCACCCCCCCCCTAACACCTCTCCCTCTCGCTGAGCTTGGCGAAGCCCTGGCGAGATCGCTGCTACTTCCACCACCACGCCGTCGTGCTGCTGAATCTCCATCAACCTCTCCTTTCCCCTTGCCGGATAAAGAAGGAGGAGACGTCTTCCCCAACCGTACATGTGTTGAACGCGGAGGTGTCGTCCGTTCGGCACTAGGATCTTCGGTGATTTGGATCACGACGAGTACGACTCCCTCAACCCCGTTCTCTTGAACGCTTCCACTCGTGATCTACAAGGGTATGTAGATGCACTCCTCTCTCTCGTTGCTAGATGACTCCATAGATTGATCTTGGTGAAGTGTAGAAATTTTTTATTTTCTGCAACGTTCCCCAACAGTGGCATCATGAGCTAGGTCTATGCGTAGTTTCTATGCACGAGTAGAACACAATCTTGTTGTGGGCGTAGATGTTGTCAATTTTCTTGCCACTACTAGTCTTATCTTGTTTCGGCGGCATCATGGGATGAAGCGGCCCGGACCGACCTTACACATACGCTTACGTGAGACAGGTTCTACCGACTGACATGCACTAGTTGCATAAGGTGGCTAGCGGGTGTCTGTCTCTCCCACCTTAGTCGGATCGGATTCGATGAAAAGGGTCCTTATGAAGGGTAAATAGAAATTGGCATATCACGTTATGGTTTTACGTAGGTAAGAAACGTTCTTGCTAGAACCCTATTGCAGCCAGTAAAAACATGCAACAACAATTAGAGGACGTCTAACTTATTTTTGCAGCATATGCCTTGTGATGTGATATGGCCAAAAAAGGTTGTGATGAATGATATATGTGTGATGTATGAGATTGATCATGTTCTTGTAATAGGAATCACGACTTGCATCTCGATGAGTATGACAACCGGCAGGAGCCATAGGAGTTGTCTTAATTATTATATGACCTGCGTGTCAATGAATAAACGCCATGTAATTACTTTACTTTATTGCTAAACCGTTAGCCATAGTAGTAGAAGTAATAGTTGGCGAACAACTTCATGGAGACACGATGATGGAGATCATGATGATGGAGATCATGGTGTCATGCCGGTGACGAAGATGATCATGGTGCCCTGAAGATGGAGATCAAAGGAGCAATATGATATTGGCCATATCATGTCACTATTTGATTGCATGTGATGTTTATCATGTTTTTTTTCATCTCATTTGCTTAGAACGACGGTAGTAAATAAGATGATCCCTCACAGTAATTTCAAGAAAGTGTTCCCCCTAACTGTGCGCCGTTGCGAAAGTTCGTTGTTTCGAAGCACCACGTGATGATCGGGTGTGATAGATTCCAACATCCACATACAACGGGTGTAAGACAGATTTACACATGCAAAACACTTAGGTTGACTTGACGAGCCTAGCATGTACAGACATGGCCTCAAAACACAAGAGACCGAAAGGTCAAACATGAGTCATATGGAAGATACGATCAACATGGAGATGTTCACCGATGATGACTAGTCCGTCTCACATGATGATCGGACACGGTCTAGTTGAGTCGGATCATGTATCACTTAGATGACTAGAGGGATGACTAATCTGAGTGGGAGTTCATTAAATAATTTGATTAGATGAACTTAATTATCATGAACTTAGTCTAAAAACCTTTGCAAAATGTCTTGTAGATCAAATGGCCCACGCTCATGTCAACCTCAACTTCAACGCGTTCCTAGAGAAAACCAAGCTGAAAGATGATGGCAGCAACTATACGGACTGGGTCCGGAACCTGAGGATCATCCTCATAGCTGCCAAGAAAGCATATGTCCTAGAAGCACCGCTAGGTGAAGCACCCATCCCAGAGAACCAAGACGTTATGAACGCTTGGCAGTCGCGTGCTGATGATTACTCTCTCATTCAGTGCGGCATGCTTTACAGCTTAGAACCGGGGCTCCAAAAGTGTTTTGAGCAACACGGAGCATATGAGATGTTCGAAGAGCTGAAAATGGTTTTCCAGGCTCATGCTCGGGTCGAGAGATATGAAGTCTCCGACAAGTTCTACAGTTGTAAGATGGAGGAAAATAGTTCTGTCAGTGAGCACATACTCAAAATGTCTGGGTTGCACAATCGCTTGTCCCAGCTGGACATTAAGCTCCCGAACGAGGCGGTCATCGACAGAATCCTTCAGTCGCTCCCACCTAGCTACAAGAGCTTTGTGATGAACTACAATATGCAGGGGATGGTGAAAACTATTCCTGATGTATTTTCAATGCTGAAATCGGCGGAGGTGGAAATTAAAAAGGAACATCAAGTGTTGATGGTCAATAAAACCACTAGTTTCAAGAAAGGCAAGGGTAAATAGAACTTCAAGAAGGACGACAAGGGAGTTGCCGTGCCCGGTAAGCCAGTTGCCGGGAAGAAGCCAAAGAATGGACCCAAACCTGAGACTGAGTGCTTTTATTGCAAGGGAAGCGGATGCTGGAATTGGAACTGCCCCAAATACTTAGCGGACAAGAAGGCCGGCAACACTAAAGGTATATGTGATATACATGTAATTGATGTGTACCTTACCAGTACTCGTAGTAGCTCCTGGGTATTTGATACCGGTGCGGTTGCTCATATTTGTAACTCAAACAGGAGCTACGGAATAAGCGGAGACTGGCGAAGGACGAGGTGACGATGCGCGTCGGGAATGGTTCCAAGGTCGATGTGATCGCCGTCGGCACGCTACCTCTAAATTTACCTACGGGATTAGTTTTAAACCTCAATAATTGTTATTTAGTGTCAGCTTTGAGCATGAACATTGTATCTGGATCTCGTTTAATACGAGATGGCTACTCATTTAAATCTGAGAATAATGGTTGTTCTATTTATATGAGAGATATGTTTTATGGTCATGCCCCGCTGGTCAATGGTTTATTCTTAATGAATCTCGAACGTGATGTTACACATATTCATAGTGTGAATACCAAAAGATGTAAGATTGATAATGATAGTCCCACATATCTGTGGCACTGCCGCCTTGTTCACATTGGTGTCAAACGCATGAAGAAGCTCCATACAGATGGACTTTTGGAGTCTCTTGATTTCGAATCATTTGACACGTGCGAACCATGCCTCATGGGTAAAATGACCAAGACTCCGTTCTCCGGAACAATGGAGCGAGCAACCAACTTATAGAAAATTATACATACTGATGTGTACGGTCCAATGAGCGTTGATGCTCGCGGTGGCTATTATGTTCTCACTCTCACTGATGACTTAAGTAGATATGGGTATGTCTACTTGATGAAACACAAGTCTGAGACCTTTGAAAAGTTCAAGGAATTTCAGAATGAGGTAGAGAATCAACGTGACCAAAAAATAAAGTTCTTACGATCAGATCGTGGAGGAGAATATTTAAGTCACGAATTTGGTACGCACTTAAGAAAATGTGGAATTGTTTCACAACTCACGCCGCCTGGAACACCTCAGCGTAACGGTGTGTCCGAGCGTCGTAATCGCACTCTATTGGATATGGTGCGATCTATGATGTCACTCACTGATTTACCGCTATCATCTTGGGATACGCTCTAGAGACAGCTACATTCACTTTAAATAGGGCACCGTCTAAATCCGTTGAGACGACACCGTATGAATTATGGTTTGGGAAGAAACCTAAGCTGTCGTTTCTAAAAGTTTGGGGATGCGATGCTTATGTCAAGAAACTTCAACCTGAAAAGCTCGAACCCAAGTCGGAAAAATGTGTCTTCATAGGATACCCTAAGGAAACCATTGGGTATATCTTCTACCTCATATCCGAAGGCAAGATCTTTGTTGCCAAGAACGGGTCCTTTCTGGAGAAAGAGTTTCTCTCGAAAGAAGTAAGTGGGAGGAAAGTGGAACTTGATGAAGTACTACCTCTTGAACCGGTAAGTAGCACAGCTCAATAAGATGTTCCTGTGGTGCTGATAACCCACAAGTATAGGGGATCGCAACAGTTTTCGAGGGTAGAGTATTCAACCCAAATTTATTGATTCGACACAAGGGGAGCCAAAGAATATTCTCAAGTATTAGCAGCTGAGTTGTCAATTCAACCACACCTAGAAACTTAGTATCTGCAGCAAAGTGTTTAGTAGCAAAGTAATATGATAGTGGTGGTAACGGTAACGAAAGTAAAGACAGCAAAAGTAATGTTTTTGGTATTTTGTAGTGATTGTAACAGTAGCAACGGAAAAGTAAATAAGCGAGAACCAGTATATGGAAAACTCGTAGGCACCGGATTAGCGATGGATAATTATGCCGGATGCGGTTCGTCATGTAATAGTCATAACATAGGGTGACACAGAACTAGCTCCAGTTCATCAATGTAATGTAGGCATGTATTCCGTATATAGTCATACGTGCTTATGGAAAAGAACTTGCATGACATCTTTTGTCCTACCCTCCCGTGGCAGCGGGGTCCTATTGGAAACTAAGCGATATTAAGGCCTCCTTTTAATAGAGAACCGGAACAAAGCATTAGCACATAGTGAATACATGAACTCCTCAAACTATGGTCATCACAGGGAGTGGTCCCGATTATTGTCACTTCAGGGTTGCCGGATCATAACACATAGTAGGTGACTATAGACTTGCAACATAGGATCAAGAACACACATATATTCATGAAAACATAATAGGTTCAGATCTGAAATCATGGCACTCGGGCCCTAGTGACAAGCATTAAGCATAGCAAAGTCATAGCAACATCAATCTCAGAACATAGTGGATACTAGGGATCAAACCCTAACAAAACTGACTCGATTACATGATAAATCTCATCCAACCCATCACCGTCCAGCAAGCCTACGATGGAATTACTCACGCACGGCGGTGAGCATCATGAAATTGGTGATGGAGGATGGTTGATGATGACGACGGCGATGAATCCCCCTCTCTGGAGCCCCGAACGGACTCCAGATCAGCCCTCCCGAGAGAGATTAGGGCTTGACGGCAGCTCTGTATCGTAAAACGTGATGATTTCTTCTCTCTGATTTTTTTCTCCCCGAAAGCCAACATATGGAGTTGGAGTTGGCGTCGGAGGGCCACCAGGGGGCCCACGAGGTAGGGGGGTGCGCCCAGGGGGGCGCCCCCCACCCTCGTGGATAGGGTGTGGGGCCCCTGGTCTTCATCTTTGGTGAGGATTTTTTATTGTTTTTTTCTAAGGTGTTCCGTGGAGTTTCAGGGCATTCCGAGAACTTTTATTTTCTGCACATAAAACAACACCATGGCAATTCTGCTGAAAACAGCATCAGTCCAGGTTAGTTCATTCAAATCATACAAGTTAGAGTCCAAAACAAGGGCAAAAGTGTTTGGAAAAGTAGATACGATGGAGACGTATCAGGTGCCTGCACCGACTAGAGAGGAAATTAATGATGATGATCAAGGTACTTCGGATCAAGTTACTACTAAACTTCGTAGGTCCACGAGGACATGTTCCACACCAGAGTGGTATGGCAGCCTTGTCCTGGAAATCATATTGTTAGACAACGGTGAACCTTCGAACTATGAATAAGCAATGGCGGGCCCAGATTCCAACAAATGGCTTGAAGCCATGCAATCCGAGATAGGATCCATGTATGAAAACAAAGTGTGGACTTTGACAGACTTGCCCGATGATCGGCGAGCAATAGAAAACAAATGGATCTTTAAGAAGAAGACGGACGCGGATGGTAATGTTACCATCTATAAATCTCAAATTGTCGCTAAGGGTTATCGACAAGTTCAAGGGGTTGACTACGATGAGACTTTCTCTCCCATAGCGAAGCTGAAGTCCGTCCGAATCATGTTAGCAATTGCCGCATACTATGATTATGAGATAAGGCAAACGGACGTCAAAACGGCATTCCTTAACGGCTATCTTAAGGAAGAACTGTATATGATGCAGCCGGAAGGTTTTGTCGATCCTGAGAATGCTAACAAGGTATGCAAACTCCAGCGATCCATTTATGGGCTGGTGCAAGCATCTCGGAGTTGGAACATTCGCTTTGATGAGATGATCAAAGCGTTTGGGTTTATGCAGACTTATTGAGAAGCCTGCGCTTACAAGAAAGTGAGTGGTAGCTCTATAGCATTTCTCATATTATATGTGGATGACATACTTTTGATGGCAAATGATATAGAACTTTTGGACAGCATTAAGGCCTACTTGAATAAGTGTTTTTCAATGAAGGACCTTGGAGAAGCTGCTTACATATTAGGCATCAAGATCTATAGGGATAGATCGAGACGCCTCATAGGTCTTTCACAAAGCACATACCTTGATAAGATATTGAAGAAGTTCAATATGGATCAGTCCAAGAAGGGGTTCTTGCCTGTGTTGCAAGGTTGAAATTGAGCTCAGCTCAATGCCCGACCACGCCAGAAGATAGAGAAAAGATGAGTGTCATCCCCTATGCCTCGGCTATAGGGTCTATTATGTATGCCATGCTGTGTACCAGACCTGATGTAAACCTTGCCGTAAGTTTGGTAGGAAGGTACCAAAGTAATCCCGGCATGGAACACTGGACAACGGTCAAGAATATCCTGAAGTACCTGAAAAGGACTAAGGATATGTTTCTCATTTATGAAGGTGACGAAGAGCTCGTCATAAAGTGTTACATCGACTCTAGCTTCGACACAGATCTGGATGACTCTAAGTCACAAACCGGATACGTGTATATTTTGAATGGAGGGGCAGTAAGCTGGTGCAGTTGCAAGCAAAGCGTCATTGCGGGATCAACATGTGAAGTGGAGTACATGGTAGCCTCGGAGGCAGCACATGAAGCAATCTGGATGAAGGAGTTCATCACCGACCTAGGAGTCATACCCAATGCGTCGGGGCTGATCACTCTCTTCTGTGACAACACTGGAGCTATTGCCCTTGCCAAGGAGCCCAGGTTTCACAAGAAGACCAGGCACATCAAGCGTCGCTTCAACTCCATTCATGAAAATGTTCAAGATCGAGACATAGATATTTGCAAAGTGCATACGGATCTGAATGTCGCAGATCCGTTGACTAAACCTCTTCCACGAGCAAAACATGATCAACACCACAACTCTATGGGTGTTCGATTCATCACAATGTAACTAGATTATTGACTCTAGTGCAAGTGGGAGACTGTTGGAAATATGCCCTAGAGGCAATAATAAAATGATTATTATTATATTTCCTTGTTCATAAAAATTGTCTATTATTCATGCTATAATTGTGTTATCCAGAAATCATAATACATGTGTGAATACATAGACCATAACATGTCCCTAGTGAGCCTCTAGTTGACTAGCTCGTTGATCAATAGATAGTCATGGTTTCCTGACTATGGACATTGGATGTCATTGATAACGGGATCACATCATTAGGAGAATGATGTGATGTACAAGACCCAATCCTAAGCATAGCACAAGATCGTGTAGTTTGTTTGCTAGAGCTTTTCCAATGTCAAGTATCATTTCCTTAGACCATGAGATCGTGTAACTCCCGGATCCTGTAGGAGTGCTTTGGGTGTACCAAATGTCACAACGTAACTGGGTGACTATAAAGGTATACTACAAGTATCCCCAAAAGTATCTGTTGGGTTGACACGGATCGAGACTGGGATTTGTCACTCCGTATGACAGAGAGGTATCTCTGGGCCCACTCGGTTATGCATCATCATAATGAGCTCAATGTGACCAAGTGTTTGATCACAGGATCATGCATTATGGTACGAGTAAAGTGACTTGCCGTTAACGAGATTGAACGAGGTATTGGGATACCGACGATCGAATCTCGGGCAAGTAACGTACCGATTGACAAAGGGAATTGTATACGGGATTACTTGAATCCTCGACATCGTGGTTCATTTGATGAGATCATTGTGGAACATGTGGGAGCCAACATGGGTATCCAGATCCGGCTGTTGGTTATTGGCCGGAGAGCTGTCTCGGTCATGTCTACGTGATTCCCGAACCCGTAGGGTCTACACACTTAAGGTTCGGTGATGCTAGGGTTGTAGAGATATTAGTATGCGGTAACCCGAAAGTTGTTCGGAGTCCCGGATGAGATCCGGGACGTCATGAGGAGTTCCAGAATGGTCCGGAGGTGAAGAAATGTATATAGGAAGTCCAGTTTCGGCCACCGGGAAAGTTTCGGGGGTCACCGGTATTGTACCAGGACCACCGGAAGGGTCCCGGGGGTCCACCGGGTGGGGCCACCTATCCCGGAGGGCCCTGTGGGCTGAAGAGGGAAGGGAACCAGCCCATGGTGGGCTGGTGCACCCCCCTTGGGCCTCCCCCTGCGCCTAGGGTTGGAAACCCTGGGGGTGGGGGCGCCCAACTTGGCTTGGGGGGCAAGTCCCCCCCTCCCTTGGTCGCCGCCCCCCTTGAGATTAGATCTCTTGGGGGCCGGTGCCCCCCCAGGGCCCCTATATAAAGAGGGGGGAGGGAGGGCAGCCGCACCCTAGTC
>NC_041389.1:94231486-94234308 GCF_002162155.2 Triticum dicoccoides | reverse complement strand
GTCGTGCTGCTGAATCTCCATCAACCTCTCCTTTCCCCTTGCTGGATCAAGCAGGAGGAGACGTCTTCCCCAACCGTACGTGTGTTGAACGCGGAGGTGCCGTCCGTTCGGCACTAGGATCTTCGGTGATTTGGATCACGACGAGTACGACTCCCTCAACCCCGTTCTCTTGAACGCTTCCGCTCGTGATCTACAAGGATATGTAGATGCACTCATCTCTATCGTTGCTAGATGACTCCATAGATTGATCTTGGTGAAGCGTAGAAAAATATTATTTTATGCAATGTTCCCCAACAGTTTTCCCGTTTAAAACCCTGCCTCCCACGCCCGAATCCCTTGCTGAGTCCTCTCCCGATCCCCCTCCCTTGGATCACGTCGATCATGCATGGGCGCCGCCCCAACCAACCCCTCCCGCATCGCCACCTGGATCCCCCATGCATCCCATGCCCACCCCTCCTACCTCGCAGCCCACCATGCCTGGGCCTTCCCCGCCTCGCGGCCCATCTCCCTCCACTCGATCATCTTCCTCCTCCTCCGCTCCTCCTCCACCGCCGCCTACCAGCGCCACACACCCGATGCTCACTCGCGCTAAACACGGCATCTTCCAACCCAACCCTCGCTACGCCAATCTTCAGGAAACCGTCCTCTCTCCCATTCCCACCTCCGTCCGCGCAGCTCTCCAAGATCCAAATTGGCGCGCCGCCATGCAGTCAAAGTATGATGCCCTGATGGCGAACTCGACGTGGACTCTTGTTCCGCGCCCACCCAACACTAATGTTGTGACCGTCAAGTGGGTTTTCAGGCACAAGCTGAATGCCGATGGGTCTTTGGAGCGCTATAAGGCCCGGTGGGTCATTCGCGGCTCTCCAGTTGTCAAGCCGGCGACTATCTGCACGGTGCTCACTCTGGCGTGCTCGTGTGGCTGGCCCGTCCATCAGCTCGACGTAAAGAACGCTTTCCTTCATGGTGTTCTCGACGAGCAGGTGCATTGCTACCAGCCGGCCGGCTTCGTTGATGCTTCGCGCTGCGGTCATGTCTGTCGCCTCGCCAAGTCCCTCTATGGCCTCAAGCAGGCACCGCGGGCCTGGTTTCATCGCTTCGCCAGGTTCGCCGCCACCATGGGCTTCACTGCCTCCCGCTCCAACGCATCCCTCTTCATCCTCCGGCGGGGTGCTGACGCCGCACATCTTCTTCTGTATGTTGATGATATCATACTTGCGGCATCCTCGACGCCCCTTCTTTGCTCCATCGTTGACAGGCTCCAACAGGAGTTTGCCATGACGGATATGGGCGCCCTTCACTACTTCCTCGGCATCCGCGTGCAGCGTACAGCACGGGGGTTCTTCCTCAATAAGGCCCAGTATGCCAAGGAGCTTCTTCGTCACGTCGGCATGTCCCAATGCCATGCTGCCTCCACACCAGTGGACACGGCCCCAAAGGTCGCCGCTACCGCCGGCGCTCCCGTGTCCGACCCGTCAGAGTATCACAGCCTTGCCGGTGGCTTGCAATATCTCACAATGACGTGTCTGGATCTGGCATATGCGGTGCAACAAGCCTTCCTACACATGCATGACCCATGGGACAGTCACCACGCGCTCATCAAGCGTATCCTGCGGTATGTTCGCGGCACGCTCTAGCATGGTATGCTTCTTCCAGCATCTTCATTGACAGACATCATCGCGTATTCGGACATGGACTGGGCTGGGTGCCCCGACACTCGCCGGTCTACCTCTGGTTACTACGTGTATCTTGGTGACACGCTCGTCAGCTGGTCCTCCAAGCGACAGGACATCGTCTCTCGATCCAGTGCAGAAGCAGAATACAACACCGTGGCGAATGCGGTCGCTGATTGTGTATGGTTGAGGCAGCTGCTTGGTGAGCTCTCTGTCTCTCCATTGAAGGCCATAGTTATCTTCTGCGACAATGTCTCAGCCATGTACATGTCTACTAATCCGGTTCATCATCGGAGGACAAAGCACATAGAGCTTGACATTCATTTCGTCTGGGAAAAGGTGGCCCTTGGCGAGTTCCGTGTTGTACATGTTCCAACAGCTCAACAGCTAGCCGATATCATGACGAAGGGTTTGCCGACATCCGTTTTTTAGCGCTTCAGGTCCAGTCTTTGTGTCTCCTCGGGCATCGACGACATGACTGCGGCGGGGTGTTAGCGAACATGCTTCTGTAGTGGTCCTATTCCTTAGGCTAGACTAGTGTAATTCTGTTGTAACAGCCAGTATATATGTACCTGTGTAACCTCAATCATAATCAAGGAAGTGTTGCACGATCTCTCTCTCGCTACCCTCGTTCAGACTCCAACAGACATGTTGCGGCTAACTTCAGTTTTTTGCTAGAACCAAAGAAAGCGAGGGATGCGACCGGTTCGCAGCGGAGCTGCAACCAACAACACCAATTTCTGCGATCGCCATCATTTTTTTGCTGGAACCAAAGACCTTGGGAGTTGCGACCCGGTGCATGGAGAAGTTGCAATCGACAATGGCAAATGTTGCGACCGGTGGCCAAGAAAGTTACAACCACTGACTAAAACGCTTCAACCAGAGATGGTGAAGCTGGGGGCTGGCACCGCACAACCTTAAAAGTTGCAACTGGCGGTAGAGAAAGCTACAACTGTCGACGGAAAAAGTTTCAACCTAGTGACATCGTTTTTTCCTGGGACTGGCAACGGTTTTGTAGAGAGACAATATGGTGCAACACACGTATATTCACAGGCATCTAGTGCCAATATATAGATGTATAGGGCGATCATCACGTCCAGGACTAAACCCTAATGAGATGGACGGAGATTACATTACATGTGTATATAC
>NC_041389.1:94190216-94231304 GCF_002162155.2 Triticum dicoccoides | reverse complement strand
GACACGCAGACTGTACCGAAACTCCTCGGAAACCAACATCTGCAACCCCTTTGTCATGATATTCGCAAACTGCTGAGAAGTAGGCACGTGAAGAACTCGAACATGACCAAGAGCAACCTGCTCGTGAACAAAGTGGATATCCAACTCAATATGTTTGGTATGCGATGAGAACGGGGTTCGCGGAGAGGTAGACCGTAGAGACGTTGTTGCGATACACAACGGTGGCCTTGTCGACAGGACAAGAGAGCTCGCAGAGAAGGTGCCGAAGCCAGGAGCACTCAGCAACTACGTTAGCCACGGCATGATACTTAGCCTCGACACTAGACCGAGAGACCGTGGGCTGCCACTTGGACGACCAGGAGATAAGTGTTGGTCCAAGGTAGACACAGTATCCAGAGGTGGAACACCATGTGTCGGGGCAGCCATCCCAGTCTGCATCAAAGTATGCCACGATGTCCATAGCTGCTAAAGCATGGAGCCAGAGGCCAAGATCCATAGTACCACGAATCTAATGATGAATCCATTTCACTGCGGTCCAGTGAGCATCACGAGGCGAATGCATATGAAGACACACCTAATGCGTACTTCAACTCTAGGCCAGTGAGCATCAGTTACTGGAGAGCACTCACAATTGAGCGGTACAAGGGGGCATCCGGCGCCGGTGAACCATCGGTGGCAGAGAGCTTGGCCTTCTTGTCGACAGGGGTGGCCACCGGTGAAAGGATCGATATAGTTGACTAGAAGGGGGGTGAATAGGCAACTAACAATTTTTAACATTTCTTTACCAAATTAAACTTTGCATCAAAGTAGGTTGTCTAAATATGCAACTAGGTGAGCCACCTATATGATGCAACAATAATAAGTACACAAGCAAGCAAGGGATACAACACAAATAATCTTGCACAAGTAAAGGTACGAGATAACCAAGAGTGGAGCCGATGGAGACGAGGATGTGTTACCGAAGTTCCTTCCTTTTGAGGGGAAGTACATCTTCTTTAGAGTGGTGTGGAGGCACAATGATCCCCAAGAAGCCACTAGGGCCACCGTATTCTCCTCACACCCTCACACAATGCGAGATGCCGTGATTCCACTATTGGCGCCCTTGAAGGCGGCGACCGGACCTACAAACAAGGTTGGGGCTATCTCCACAACTTAATTGGAGGCTCCCAACGACACCACGAAGCTTCACCACAATGGACTATGGCTCCGCGGTGACCTCAGCCGTCTAGGGTGCTCAAACACCCAAGAGTAACAAGATCCGCTAGGGATTAGTGGGGGAATCAAATTTCTCTTGGTGGAAGTGTAGATCGGGGCCTTGTCAACCTATCCCGAGCAAATCAACAAGTTTGATTGGCTAGGGAGAGAGATCGGGCGAAAATGGAGCTTGGAGCAACAATGGAGCTTTTGGGGGAATAGGTAGGTCAACTTTGGGGAAGAAGACCCCCTTATATAGTGGGGGGAACAATCCAACCGTTACCCCCCAAACAGCCTCGCAGAGAGCAGTACTACCGCTGGGGTGGGCGGTACTACCGCTGAGCCAATGGTACTACCGTCCCACCTAGCGGTACTACCGCGCAAAGCAAAGGAGTGAGGTCCTGGACCCTGAGTGGTACTGCCGCGGTGGTAAGGGCGGTACTACCGCTTGGGAGCGGTACTACCGCCTCTATTGCCGCAGCTAGTGCCGCAAAACCCGACACCAGAAAAGGGGCCCTCGAGTCGAGGCGGTAGGAGCACGGAGCCGCAGCGGTACTACGACGGAAGGATCCAAGTGGTACTACCACTGAGGAGCGGTACTACCGCTTGTTGTGCTTGGGTGGTACTACCGCTGTGGCCCGCGGTACTACCACTGGGACTAGACAAAGCAAACAGAGAGGGGAAAGAGTACTCCATTGAAGCGGGAAGGTTCAGCGGGTGCGATAAGGATGTGTACGTGTTGATTCCATCCTAGCCTTACCAAAACGGATCCCCTCTTGATAGTACGGTGACTCCTACGAAACTAGTCCACCAACATAGAAACGAAAGAGCTGCACCGTCTTGAGTAACACACCGAGGGGAGGGAATTGTCTCGTGCCAAAGGATGAATCTCTGAAAAGCTCAACGCACATGATTAGTTCGCAAAAGCATTGTCATCAATCACCAAAACACCTTAGGGATAAATATGCCCTTACAATCTCCCCCTTTTTGGTGGATTGATGACAACACGAGATTTGCACAAACGGGAAAAGATATAGTACAAGCGCAAACCCCACAACTCTAAAATATAGACGGGCTCCCCCTAGATGTGTGCTATCTAGATAAGTGCTTTGGATTGCACAGCACACATACTAGGATCAACGCTCCCCCTACATTTTAGAGACCAACAACCTAAGCAGGATATATGAGAGCAGAGTATATAACAGGCTAAGCATGCAACTCATAAGATACCGAAGGACTAGATAGACATAGATAATGAAAATATAAAGATAAGGTAGCATATGTCTCACACCATATGTCTGGAACTTAGGTCTCACTGGCACAAAACCAAACAAAGCAAACAGCGAGAAAACACAACGACACCAACGACACCACAAAGACACACTCGCAAATCCGACCACGACACAAAACCCTAAACTCTCTCCCCCTTTGGCATCGAGAAACCAAAAAGGGAAGGAGTGTTGCTACGGCTCCAGGTGATAGCAAGCGAGGGTCACGAACATCCCGGCGGGATCGTCGGCACCACCGTCGTCGGTCGGAAACTGCTCGGCATCTAAATCTGTTCATGAGCAGTGCTGCTGAATCCACTCCTCCTCCTCAGTAAGCTGGTCCTCAGATCCACTGTAAACGGTGGCACCCAACTAACGCATGAGCTCCTTGTGACGTCCCCATGAGTCATGTACTGACTGTGAGACTCCATGCAGAACAACTTCTTCATCTTGAGCTTGAGATTCTTTGCCCAAGAGGGCTCTCCCCCTGAAGGCTCATAGTCATCATCATCATCAGCATCAGCCTCCTCCTCGGTCTCCATGGCAGCAGCAAAAGATGAAGCCCCAGATTTAGGGACCTGGGTGCCCCAGTTATCCTTCTTCCTCAGACGCTTGATCTCATGAGACACCAACTCTCCAGTCTCTAGCATAACCTTAGGATAGACCTGATCCCAGGCCTTCTCAATGAGCAGCATGATGAACGGTCCATAGATCGGGCACTTGCGCTCAGAGATAGCAGATAAGAGCTCAGACCACATAACATGAGAAATGTCCAGGGACTCGCCAGTGTTTGCTTCCTTCTCATGTTTTCAGAATAGAAGCATGTCCACGAGATAGGAGTGAACCATATCCATATTCCCGATACAAGGGAAAAGAGTCTCACGAAAGACACGGTGAAGAATGTCCAGAAAGGCAGGCAGCTCATATGTTTCCTTCTTAGTGTCAGGGTTGATCTTCCGAGTGTAGTAGGGCCAGAGGGCTTGCTTGTGAGTGGAGGTTGTATTGCGGTGAGGGCGAAAGCCGACAAGAGTCTCAAGCCCGTGATCTTCCACCCCAAGTAACTCCATGAAAGCCTTCCACTTGATAGAAAGCAACTTGTCATTTTTCATCCAAGTCAGAGTCCTGTCCTCATCAGTCCCTAGATGAACAGTGGCATAGAATTGAGCCACGATATCTGCATCATAGTCCTTGTTGAACTGCATGATTCTAAGAATGTTCAGCTGAGAGCACATCTGAAGAGCTTCACCAAAGTACTCTGGATCCTTCTCCATATAGTCTGTGTCGATGGAGCGCACATCAACATAGAGAATCTTCTTGGCCTTGAGCACATCAAAGAAGATGGCAAACTGAAAGCGGTTCTAGAACGGACGGTTGACCAAAGTGGGTTCTTGGTCTTCCACATAAGGGTTGCAACGACGCCTTGTCCAGAACTCCTTGGCATTCATTTGAGGCACAGTTTTGCCCTTTGGCTTCGGTTTGACGGCAGACTTCTTCTGGAGTTGAGGTGGAGGTGGAGCACTAGAGGAACCTCCTGCTGACTCAGATGTGCGGTACCGCTTCGACGTGGCACGACCGGGGTTGACACGGAGAGCTTGATGCTCAGGATGTTCATCACCTGGAACCAAACACAAGAACACGCGAAACAACCAGAAGGAATGAGCATAAGCCAACAAACACAACAAAAGAGATCAAGGAATGGTAGGAACATGATGGAACTTGGCAGGCAGCGGTAGTACCACGGCTGGTAGCGGCAGTACCGCCCCAAGCGGTAGTACCGCTCCAATGTGAGCGGTAGTACCACTCGAAGCTGGGAAACAGCGGTTCCCTACTGCCGTGGTCAGATCCGGCACTACCGGCCTGCCAAATTCAAAAATACTCCTACCAAACCCTAATCCAAAAAGTCTAGTTGCCTTCTCCAACCTACACAAGCCTAGATTTAGCCAAAAATCTAGAGATGCAACCACTATTGCCCCTAAGAAGCTAGATCTGAGATCTGGACAAAAAGAAAGGAGGAACGGGGGCAATACCGGCATCCATGGCAAGAGGACGAGGTGGGGATTGACTCCACCGAAGGAAATGGAGAGGGACGCCCCGGAGAAGAAGGTCCGCCGGAGCCCTCCCGCGGCGAGGCGTTGTTGGAGAGACAAAGAGGGACGAGGGGGCGAAGCGAATGGGTATGGGGGAGAAGAAACCTCCCCCTGCCCAGAAATAACCCCCAGGTCCCGCCCTGCAGCAGTAGTACCGCGCACCACCAGCGGTAGTACCGCCCAGCAAGCTACGACAACTAGACAACACGGCTTAGCTCAGAAAAAAAAGGGAAAACCAACGGCAAGAAGAGGAGGAAAAACGAACTCGGCAGCAAACACACTAGCAAGGTGCCAAGACACACCTCTTCAAGAGAGGGCAGTGGCCGAAGTCACCTATGTTTGAGTTAATAGGTATGGCGCCGCGAAGATTTTAACCTTGGGCCCATGACCAAAACTCGTCCTTGAAGCACAAGTACCATAAAAAATGGTTAATGTGAGAGACTTGATCAATTTATGCATAATGGGGGGAGGGAGAGTTCATTGAGATAACAACACTCCCCCTATGTCCATGCCTACACCTAAACTAGATAACATGTTGAATTTGGTGGGATGTGCATGGGTTCAAGATACATTGCTCGAATCAATGATATCTAGCTCATGCCTTAACTCGAGAAATCTTGCTTCATTCAAGGGCTTCGTGAAAATATCTGCAAGGTTATCATGAGTGTTGACATACTTGAGCTCGATCTCCCCTAGCCTAATGTGATCCCGGATGAAGTGATACTGAATCTCAATATGCTTCGTCTTGAAATGTTGCACGGGGTTGAGAGAAACCTTGATGGCACTTTCATTATCTCACCAAAGAGGCACTTTGTCACAAATGACACTGTACTCCTTTAAAGTTTGCCTCATCCATAAGAGTTGAGCACAACAACTACCGGCCACCACATATTCCACTTCGATGGATGAGAGAGACACACAACTTTGCTTCTTGGAAGACCAACTCACCAAAGAGCAACATAGAAATTGGCACCCTCCGAAAGTGGACTTCCTATCCACTTTGTCTCCCGCCCGATCGGAATCTGTATATCCTTCAAGCTTGAAGTTTGCTCCTCTTGGGTACCATAAGCCAAAGTTTGGGGTATGAGCCAAATATCGAAAGATTCGCTTGACTGCCATATAGTGGCTTTCCTTTGGTGCGGCTTGAAACTGTGCACACATTCCCACACTCAACATGATATCCGGTCTAGATGCAAAAAGGTAAAGCAAGGAGCCAATCATGGAGCGATGTACCTTTTGATACACTACTTTACCATTGGGATCAATGTCAAGTTGGCACTTGGTAGGCATTGGAGTAGAAGCCGGCTTGACATCACTTAGCTTGAATCTTTTTAGCATGTCTTGAGTGTATTTGGCTTGGTTGATGAAGGTACCTTCTCTTCTTTGCTTGATATCGAAACCAAGGAAGAACTTCAACTCTCCCATCGAAGACATCTTGAACTTAGAGGTCATGAGAGCGGCAAATTCCTCATTGAAAGCTTTGTTAGGGGAACCAAAGATAATAACATCAACATATAGTTGGCATACAAACAACTCCCCTTTGACCTTCTTAGTAAAAAGAGTGGGATCGATTTGCCCAACCTCAAATCCATGATCTTGTAACAACTTGCTAAGGTGGTCATACCACACACGTGGGGCTTGCTTAAGGCCATAGAGTGCCTTATCGAGTTGATACACATGATCCAGAAAGTAGGGATCCTCAAACCCGGGGGGTTGCTTGACATAAACCAACTCCTTAATAGGACCATTAAGAAAAGCACTCTTCACATCCATTTGTTGTAACTTAAAGTTGTGATGGGAAGCATAAGCAATCAACAAACGAATGGATTCAAGGCGAGCAACGGGAGCAAAGGTTTCACCGTAGTCGATACCCTCGACTTGGGAGTAGCCTTGTGCTACCAATCTTGCCTTGTTGCGAATGATGTTCCCATGAGCATCTTGCTTGTTCTTGAAAATCCACTTGGTTCCAATGACATTGTGGTTCCCCGACGGCCTTGGTACCAATCTCCACACCTTGTTGTACTCGAAGTTGTTGAGTTCTTCATGCATGGCATTGAGACAATCTGAATCTTCGAGTGCCTCATAGACCTTTTGGGGTTCAACACAAGAGACAAACGCATGATGTTCACAATAGTTTGCTAATTGTCTACGAGTGCTTACCCCCTTTCTTAGGCTTCCAACCACATTCTCCATGAGATGACTTTTGGTGGTGAGCTTGGAAGCAATCTTCGCGGCATGATGCTCTAATTCCTCCTCGGATGTGGAAGGAGGAGGATTAACTTGATTATCTTGAGCGTCGTCTTGAACTTGTTCTAGATCTTGAGCTTGCTCTTGATCTTGAACTTGCTCGAAGGGGAGAACTTGATCTTGGGCATCATTTGGTGGTTCACCACCATCTTGAGGTTGATCTTGCCCTTGGTCTTGTTCACGAGGTTGAGGGCCTTCACTTTGTTCTTCGGAAGCGTGTGGGTCTTGGGTTGGTGATGGCTCCACTTGAGTGGAGCATTGTCCTTCTCCTTCGGACACAAGGGGTTCCTCAATGGGTAGGATATGACCCACACCCATTATTCTTATGGCTCGGGGAGGAATTTCATCACCTACATCACAAGTACCACTTTGCTCCACTTGGGATACGTTATTTTCGTCAAACTCCACGTTACACGTCTCCTCAATGAGTCCGGTGGACTTGTTGAGAACACAGTAAGCATGAGAATTTGTAGCATAACCAACAAATATGCCCTCATAACCTCTAGCCTCAAATTTAGACAAACGAACACCTTTCTTGAGAATGAAACACTTACCCCCGAACACCTGGAAGTACTTGAGGTTGGGCTTGTTACCGGTAAGTATTTCATAAGGAGTCTTGTTCAAGCCTTTGCGGAGATAGAGCCGATTGGATGCATGACATGCTGTGTTGATGGCTTCAGCCCAAAAGTTGTATGGAGACTTGAACTCCGCCATCATGGTCCTTGCCGCATCCATCAACATCCGGTTCTTCCTCTTTGTGACACCATTTTGTTGAGGGGTATATGGTGCAGCATATTGATGCTTGATCCCCTCATCACTAAGAAACTCATCCAAGGTGTAGTTCTTGAACTCGGTGCCGCTGTCACTTCTTATTGTCAAGATCATTGCATCATGTTGATGTTGAGCTTCATTTGCAAAGTCGATGACGGTTTGTTGAGTTTCACTCTTCCTCTTGAAGAAATATACCCAAGTGGATCTTGAATAATCATCCACAATCACCAAGCAATACTTTCTACCCCCAAGACAATCAAAGGATGGAGGCCCAAAGAGGTCCATGTGAAGGAGCTCCAAGGGTCTCTTCGAGTAGATGATAGTCGTGGGAGGGTGAGCCTTCTCATGAAGCTTTCCTTCGATACACGCACTGCAAGCATGATCTTTGGCAAAACTAACATTTGTTAGTCCACGGACATGGTCCCCCTTGAGAAGACTTTGCAAAGATCTCATATTGACGTGGGCTAAACGGCGACCCCAAAGACATCCCACATCAACTTTAGCCATTAGGCATGTCGCGGTCTTAGTGGGTCGCTCCGAAAAGTTAATCACATAGAGACCATTCTCGACATGCCCAACAAAGGCTACTTTAAGAGTCTTGCTCCACAAGAGGGCCACAGTATCAATATCAAAGAAAGTGGCAAATCCCATGAGTGCAAGTTGACGAACCAAAAGTAAATTGTACGCAAGGGACTCAACAAGCATGACTTTCTCGATCGTTAGATCTTGAGAAATGACAACCTTGCCAAGACCCAATACCTTAGAAGATGAGGCATCACCCCACTCGACATTGATGGGCATAGATGGGATCTTTTGCACGTCCACCATCAAGTCCTTGCTCCCGGTCATATGATTTGTTGCTCCACTATCGAGCAACCATGATCCTCCACCGGAAGCTAACACCTACAAGAGTTCAATGCTTGGTTTTAGGTACCCATTTAGTAATGGGTCCTTTGATGTTAGTAACAAGGGTCTTAGGAACCCAAATAGACCATTCAATGTACTCATAAGGAGAACCAACAAATTTAGCATAAGCATGCCCATCACTAGCACGGCACAACACATAAGAAGGGTTAAAGTCGCCGGCTTTGTTGGAGGAGGTGGTTTTGCCCTTTTTGACATCACCACCCTTCACATTGTTCTTCTTCTCCTTAGGAGCACCCTCTCCCTCTTTCACAAAATGTTGCTTGAGAGGAGGAGGTCGTTTGGTCTTGTCGTTCTTCTTCTTGTTCTTGGACTTGGGTGTGAACCCAACTCCCTCCTTGGCCACAACTTCCTTTTGATTGCTCAAAAGGTCGTTAAGGTTCTTCTCACCTTGTATGCATGTCACAAGGCCTTTCTCGAGCTTCTCTTTCAACTTGGCATTCTCCTCCACAAGATGCACATGCTCACAACACGGGTTAGTAGCATTTGCATTATCAATTAATACCATATGAGGAAAGGTGGCCTTTTCTTTGGTTAACTTAACTTGGATTTGATCATGAGACTCCTTGAGGCTAGCATGAGCACCCTTCAAGACCTTGTGGGCCTTGTCGAGTAAATCAAACTCCTCCTTGAGTCTAGCATGGTCAATGCCAAGTTTAGCCTTCTCGGAATTTAGCACACGAGACACAACAAGATCATGATCAAGATCTTTCTTTAACTTAGCATGGCCATCATTGTGTGACTCCTCAAGAGCTAAATGATGTCCACGCTCTTCCTCAAGAGCATTAGAGAGATCCGATATCTCATCGGCATAGTCACGACTATGGCCTTCCATCTTAGAGATGGTTTATTCATGAGCGTCGATCATGTCATTGGCTTCACCAAGTTGTTCCAAGAGAGCAACAAAGTGCTTCTTGGATTTGCCCTTGAGCTTACTCATAAAAGACTCAAATTCATTTACTTCCTCCCTAGACCCCTCATGTTCATCAATGCAATCCGTCAAGGAGGGATTAGTAATGATGGTGGTTTTGATGTGGGTGGTTACCTTGTTAGAGGCTTTGGCCATGAGGCACTTGGCGGTGATGTTCTCGTTGGGTGAATCGAAGAGAGACCCCCGGGGAGTTGTGGCAATGGCAACGGAGGCCATGGCCATTGCTTCACTATCTTCATCATCATCGTCATCCTCACGGTATTCTTCTTGAACCACCAACCCTCGAGTAGGAGTCCTTTTGGTAAAGTTGTTATTGTTGGGTAAGGACTTGGTTTTGTCTTTTATGATGAGCTTGCCACCATTGTCTTCCCGCTTCTCGTAAGGACAATCCACAACGAAGTGGCTCACATTGCCACAGTTGTAACAAGTTCTTACTCGTTGCTTGCCCTTGAAGCCGCTTGAGTTGTTCTTGTTGAAATTGGGCCTTGAGTTCTTCTTGCTCCAAAATTGCCTTGAAGCAAGAGCCATGTGCTCATGATAATCATACTTTGTATCCTCGGGATTGCCTTCCTCATCTTCCTCTTCTTCCACAATGACCTTGGCCTTCACTGCAAGATTGGACTTCTTTGTTCTTTGAGAATGGAGCACCGGTTGTCGGCGGTCTTGTCCAAGATGCTCATTGCTACGAACTCATCCAACACTTCACTTGAGGTCATGGAGTGGGAGTCCGGTCTTTGACGGATGATGGACGACATGGCCTTGTTGTAGGGCGTCATGGCCTTGAGGAACTTGCGCTTGATCCAATTATCATCCGTGTCCTTGCTCCCATGATCTCGGAGTGAGACCGCAAGTTTGGTTACTCTCTGAAAGAGCTCACGAGGTTCTTCATCTTCTTTCATTGCAAACTCATCGTCTTCGTCTTGCACCACCTCATATTTGGAGCGTTGAATGCTTGCGCTTCCCCGATGGAGAGACACAACATAATGCCATGCATCTTTGGCCATGGCGTAGGGTCGAATATGAGGGAGATCTTCGGGGAGAATAGCATCTTGGATGATGAAGAGAGCATTCTCATTGAATTGATTATCCACGGCTTCTCTAGGGGTGAAGTTGCTTCGGTCATGTGGATAGAAACCTTCTTCAATGATTCTCCACAGGTTAGTATTCACATGATTTAAGTGACGCTTGAAGCGATACACCCTGATACGTCCATTTTGCATCATGCTTTTATATCAATATTTATTGCATTATGGGCTGTTATTAAACATTTTATCTCAATACTTATGGCTAGTCTCTCTTATTTTACAAGGTTTACCATGAAGAGGGGGAATGCCGGCAGCTGGAATTCTGGCTGGAAAAGGAGCAAACATTGGAAACCTATTCTGCACTGCTCCAAAAGTCATAAAACTCCACGAAACATGTTTTTGGAATTAATAAGAATTATTGAGCGGAAGAAATACATCAGGGGGCCCACACCCTGGCCAGGAGGGTGGGGGCATGCCCACCCCTACTGGGCGCGCCCCCTGTCTCCTGGGCCCCCTGGTGTCCCCCGGTGTCCATCTTCTGCTATATGAGGGCTTTTACCCTGGAAAAAAAATCGTGGACAAGCTTACGGGACGAAACTCCGCCGCCACGAGGCGGAACCTTGGCGGAACCAATCTAGAGCTCCGGCAGAGCTGTTCTGCCAGGGAAACTTCCCTCCGGGAGGGGGAAATCATCACCAACGATCCTCTCAACGGGAGGGGGTCAATCTCCATCAACATCTTCACTAGCACCATCTCCTCTCAAAACCATAGTTCATCTCTTGTATCCAATCTTGTATCAAAACCACAAATTGGTACATGTGGGTTGCTAGTAGTGTTGATTACTCCTTGTAGTTGATGCTAATTGGTTTACTTGGTGGAAGATCATATGTTCAGATCCTTAATGCATATTATTACCCCTCTGATTATGAATATGAATATGCTTTGTGAGTAGTTACGTTTGTTCCTGAGGACATGGGTGAAGTCTTGCTATTAGTAGTCATGTGAATTTGGTATTCGTTCGATATTTTGATGAGATGTATGTTGTCTTTTCCTCTAGTGGTGTTATGTGAACGTCGACTACATGACACTTCACCATTATTTGGGCCTAGAGGAAGGCATTGGGAAGTAATAAGTAGACGATGGGTTGCTAGAGTGACAGAAGCTTAAACCCTAGTTTATGCGTTGCTTCGTTAGGGGCTGATTTGGATCCATATGTTTAATGTTGTGGTTAGTTTACCTTAATACTTCTTTTGTAGTTGCGGACGCTTGCAATAGGGGTTAATCATAAGTGGGATGCTTGTCCAAGTAAGGGCAGTACCCAAGCACCGGTCCACCCACATATCAAATTATCAAAGTACAGAACGTGAATCATATGAACATGATGAAAACTAGCTTGACGATAATTCCCATGTGTCCTCGGGAGCTCCTTCCTCATTATAAGAAATTGTCCAGGCTTATCTTTTGCTACATAAAGGATTGGGCCACCTTGCTGCACTTTATTTACTTTCATTGCTTGTTACTCGTTAAAATTTATCTTATCACAAAACTATCTATTACCTACAATTTCAATGCTTGCAGAGAAAACCTTACTGAAAACCGCTTATCATTTCCTTCTGCTCCTCGTTGGGTTCGACACTCTTACTTATCGAAAGGACTACGATAGATCCCCTACACTTGTGGGTCATAAAGACTCTTTTTTGGCGCCGTGGCCGAGGAGTGTAGCGCTTTTGGTGAGTGGAACTTGGTAAGGAAACATTTATATAGTGTGCTGAAATTTTCTGTTACTTGTCACTATGGAAACTAATCCTTTGAGGGGCTTGTTCGGGGTATCTTCACCCCAGCCAGAAGAGAAAAGAGTTGCTCCTCAACCTACTGAACTTTTTGAAAATATTTACTTTGAGATTCCTTCGGGTATGATAGAGAAACTGCTTGCTAATCCATTTACAGGAGATGGAACATTGCATCCTGATTTACACCTTATCTTTGTGGATGAAGTTTGTGGATTATTTAAGCTTGCAGGTATTCCCGATGATGTTGTCAAAAGGAAGGTCTTCCCTTTATCTTTGAAGGGAGATTCATTGACATGGTATAGGCTATGTGATGATACGAGATCTTGGAATTATAAGCGATTGAAGTTGGAATTTCACCAGAAGTTCTATCCTAGGCATCTTGTTCACCGTGATCGTAATTACATATACAATTTCTAGCCTCGCGAAGGAGAAAGCATCTCTCAAGCTTGGGGGAGGCTTAAGTCAATGTTATATTCATGCCCCAATCATGGAGCTCTCCCGGGAAATGATTATTCAAAAAATTTATGCTCGGCTTTCTCTCAATGATCGCAACCTGCTCGATACTTCCTATGCTTGTTCTTATATGCTGAAGACTATTGATTTCAAATGGGACTTATTGGAAAGAATTAAACACAACTCTGAAGACGGGGTTCCAACGATGGTAAGGAGTCAGGTATGACACCTAAGTTTGATTGTGTTAAACCTTTTATGGATACCGATGCTTTTCGTGGATTTAGCGCTAAATATGGACTTGACTCTGAGATAGTAGCTTCTTCCTGTGAATCTTTTGCTACTCACGTTGATCTCCCTAAAGAGAAATGGTTTAAATATAATCCTCTCGTTGAAGTGAAAGTAGTTGCACCTATTACAGTTGAAGAAAAGACTATCACCTATAGTGATCCTATTGTTCCTACTAATTATGTTGAGAAACCTCTTTTTCCTGTTAGGATAAAAGATCATGCTAAAACTTCAACTGTTGTTCGTACGAGTAATACTAGGACTTATACACCTCCTGAGCAAATCAAAGTTGAACCTAGTATTGCTATGGTTAAAGATCTCTTGGATGATGATTTAGATGGGCATGTTATTTATTTCTGTGGTGAGACTGCTAATATTGCTAGACAAGATACTAAGATACATAGACATGTCGTAGGAATGCCTGTTATTTCTGTTAAAATAGGAGATCTTTGTTATCATGGCTTATGTGATATGGGTGCTAGTGCTAGTGCAATACCCTATGAATTATATAAAGAAATTATGCACGAAATTGCACCCGTTGAATTAGAAGACATTGATGTTACTATTAAGCTCGCTAATAGGGATACCATTAAACCAGTCGGGATAGTTAGAGATGTTGAAGTCTTGTGTGGGAAGGTTAAATACCCTGCTGATTTTCTTGTTCTTGGTTCCCCACCAGATGATTTTTGTCCCATTATTTTTGGTAGACCCTTCTTGAACACTGCTAAAGCTAAGATTGACTCTGAAAAGGATATTGTTGAGATTGGCTTGGGGGATATGAAACATGAGTTTAATTTTGCTAAATTTTGTAGACAACCCCGTGATAGAGGATCACCTTGTAAGGATGAGATTATTGGTCTTGCTTCTGTTGCTGTGCCTCCTACTGATCCGTTAGAACAATATTTGCTAGACCATGAAAATGATATGTTTATGAAGGAAAGAAGGGAAATAGAGGAAGTGTTCCTTAAACAGGAACCTATGCTGAAACATAACCTTCCCGTTGAAATTCTTGGGGATCTCCCTCCACCCAAGGGTGATCCTGTGTTTGAACTCAAACCATTACCTGATAATCTTAAGTATGCTTATCTTGATGAGAAGAAAATATATCCTGTTATTATTAGTGCTAACCTTTCAGAGCAAGAAGAAGAAAGATTATTGAAAACTCTGAAGAAGCACCGAGCTGCTATTGGATATACTCTAGATGATCTTAAGGGCATTAGTCCCACGTTATGCCAACACAAAATAAATGTGGAGAAAGATGCCAAACCAATTAGAGATCCTCAACAACGACTGAATCCCAAGATGAAAGAAGTGGTAAGAAAGGAGATACTAAAGCTCCTTGAAGCAGGTATAATTTATCCCGTTGCTGACAGTGAATGGGTAAGTCATGTCCATTGTGTTCCTAAAAAGGGAGGTATTACTGTCGTTCCTAATGATAAAGATGAATTGATCCCGCAAAGAATTATTACAGGTTATAGGATGGTAATTGATTTCCGTAAATTAAATAAAGCTACTAAGAAAGATCATTACCCACACATTTCTGCTTTCTAGATGGTTATTCTAGTTTCTCTCAAATACCTGTGTCAGCAGGGGATCAATCTAAAACTACTTTTACTTGTCCTTTCAGTACTTTTGCTTATAGACGCATGACTTTTGGTTTATGTAATGCACCTGCTACCTTTCAAAGATGCATGATGGCTATATTCTCTGATTTTTGTGAAAAGATTTGTGAGGTATTCATGGATGATTTCTCCGTTTATGGATCCTCTTTTGATGATTGTTTTAGCAACCTTGATCGAGTTTTGCAGAGATGCGAAGACACTAGTCTCGTCCTGAATTGGGAAAAGTGTCACTTTATGGTTAATGAAGGCATTGTCTTGGGGCATAAGATCTCCGAGAGAGGTATTGAAGTTGACAAAGCCAGAGTTGATGCTATTGAAAAGATGCCATGTCCCAAGGACATAAAAGGTATAAGAAGTTTCCTTGGTCATGCCGGTTTTTATAGGAGGTTCATTAAGGACTTTTGTAAAATCTCTAGGCCTCTAACTAATTTATTCCAAAAAGATATTCCTTTTGTATTTGATGATGATTGTGTAGAAGCATTTTAAATACTTAAGAAAGCTTTGGTCACTGCACCTATTGTTTAGCCACCTGATTGGAATTTACCTTTTGAAATTATGTGTGATGCTAGTGATTATGCTATAGGTGTTGTTCTAGGGCAAAGAGTTGATAAGAAATTGAATGTTATCCAGTATGCTAGTAAGACTCTTGATACTGCCCAGAGAAATTATGCTACTACTGAAAAATAATTCTTAGTAGTCGTGTTTGCATGTGATAAGTTTAAACCTTATATTGTTGATTCCAAAGTTACTATTCACACTGATCATGCTGCTATTAAATATCTTATGGAAAAGAAAGACGCTAAGCCTAGACTCATTAGATGGGTTCTCCTGCTCCAAGAATTTGATTTGCATATTATTGATAGAAAGGGAGCTGAGAACCCCTTTGCGGACAACTTATCTAGGTTCAACAATGTTCTTGATGACCGGCTGCCTATTGATGATAGTTTTCCTAATGACCAATTAGCGGTCATTAATGCTTCTCATGCTGCTCCCTGGTATGATGATTATGCTAATTACATTGTTGCTAAATTTATACCTCCTAGTTTCACATACCAGCAAAAGAAAAAGTTCTATTATGATTTAAGACATTACTTCTGGGATGACCCACACCTTTATAAAGAAGGAGTAGATGATGTTATTAGACGTTGTGTGCCTGAGCATGAACAGGAACAGATCCTACGGAAGTGTCACTCTGAATCCTATGGAGGACACCACGCTGGAGATAGAACTGCACACAAGGTACTGCAATCTTGTTTTTATTGGCCTACTCTCTTCAAAGATGCTCGTAAGTTTGTCTTATCTTGTGATGAATGTTAAAGAATTAGTAATATTAGTAGACGTCAAGAAATGTCTATGAACTATTCTCTTGTTATCGAACCGTTTGATGTTTGAGGCTTTGATTATATGGGACCTTTTCCTGCCTCCAATGGTTACACACAATTTTTTAGTTGTTGTTGATTACGTTACTGTGGGTAGAAGCTATTCCAACTAGTAGTGTTGATCATAACACCTCTATTAAAATGCTTAAAGAAGTTATTTTTTCGAGGTTTGGAGTCCCTAGATATCTTATGACTGATGGTGGTTCACATTTTATTCATGGTGCTTTCCGTAAGATGCTTGCTAAGTATGATGTTAATCATAGGATCGCATCTCCTTATCATCCGCAGTCTAGTGGTCAAGTAGAGTTGAGCGATAGAGAGCTCAAATTAATTTTGCAAAAGACTGTCAATAGATCTAGAAAGAATTGGTCCAAAAAACTTGATGATGCATTATGGGCCTATAGAACTGCATACAAAAATCCTATGGGTATGTCTCCTTATAAGATGGTTTATGGAAAAGCATGTCATTTACCTTTTGAACTTGAACGTAAAGCATATTGGGCTATTAAAGAGCTCAACTATGACTTCGAACTTGTCGGTCCGAAGAGGTTGTTTGATATTAGCTCACTTGATGAATGGAGAACCCAAGCCTATGAGAATGCCAAGCTATTCAAAGAAAAAGTCAAACGCTGGCATGACAAAAGGATACAAAAGCGTGAGTTTAATGTAGGAGATTATGTGTTATTATTCAACTCTCGTTTAAGATTTTTTGCAGGAAAACTTCTCTCTAAATGGGAAGGTCCTTACGTTATCGAGGAGGTCTATCGTTCTGGTGCCATAAAAATCAACAACTTCGAAGGCACAAGTCCGAGGGTGGTAAACGGTCAAAGAATTAAAGATTATATTTCAGGTAATCCTATTAATGTTGAAACTGATATTATTGAAACCATAACCCCGAAGGAATACATAAGGGACACTTTCCAGAACGTTCCAGACTCCGAAAAGGAATAGGTATGTGGTACGGTAAGTAAACCGACTCCAAAACAACTCCAATGGCAATTTTTATTAGTTTTGGAATATTTAAGAATTTTAGGAAGAAAGAAGTAGTCTGAGAGGGACACGAGGCCCCCACGAGAGTGGAGGGCGCGCCCACCCTTACTGGGCGCGCCCCCTGTCTCGTGGACACCTCATGTGCCTCTCGAACTCCGTTTTCTTGCACATTACATATTTTGGTCGGTAAAAATTCATTATATATACTCCCGAAGGTTTTGACCACCGTATCACGCAAATATCCTCTGTTTTCGTTTCGCGCTGTTCCTGCAGATTAAGAGCAAGATGTCTTCCCAAGAGTCGGTCGGGGAGAGCCGGGTGTCTCACCCAACACCAGGACCAGGAGCAAATAGCGATGCTTATCACTTTGGACCATCAACGGAGGATGAGATGGAGGCCGACTTGTAAAGGATAGATGCCATGGAGGAAGATCAAGAAGTTACCTCTCGTCTCCAAGCAGCATTCATGATGGGGGAACTACACAGCTCGGCTATTCCAAATTCGGTCATCCCTTCCAACTTTAGATTTCTTTCTTATGAAAATATGAAAAAGAGCGTCACTTGTTCCCCAGAGGCTATGCATCATCCTTGGGTAAAGGGAGCTTTAACCGTTACGGGTAAGATCGTAAAGAAATTATGGACCTCAAACAACAAGTCAATAAGCTCGAGGAGGAGAACCGTATCCTGAGGGGCATCATCGCCAAGAAGATCATAACACCGACCGTGAAGAAGGAGACATAATCACAGGGGTATGGGCACTCCCCTTGGCGACTGCCAAGCTTGGGGGAGGTGCCCCGGTATCGTGTCACCATCACACTCCTATCTTTACCGTTTTATTTAGTTCAATCCTTTTAATAGTATCTTGGTTTAGTAGATTGAAGTTTTGATTTCAAGTAGTTTGCGTTTTGCCTTGTGATCTCTTTATGTATTCGAGTCCGTGAGCTATCTATAATAAAGATTAGTGTTGAGTCAAGGGCTTTGCTATGTTGCTATGATCTTGAGAAAGTAGAAAGAATAAAAGAGTTCATATTGATCTTGTGGTTAGTGATGACTTCACACATAGAAAGTATGGGGCATAAAAGTTGTTGAGAGTTGATAAACGTAGTTTTAGTCATCGTTGCAATTAATAGGAAGTGATAAGGAAAGAGAGGTTCACATATAAATATATTATCTTGAACATCTTTTATGATTGGGAGCACTCATTAAGTATGACATGCTAAAAGAGTTGACATTGGACAAGGAAGACAACGTAATGGCTTATGTTTTCTCACATCTCAGTTAAAGTATATTGTTATTGACCTTCCAAACATGTTGAGCTCGCCTTTCTCCCTCATGCTAGCCAAATTCCTTGCACCAAGTAGAGATACTACTTGTGCTTCCAGATATCCTTAAAACCAGTTTTGCCATGAGAGTCCACCATACCTACCTACGGATTGAGTAATATCCTTCAAGTAAGTTGTCGTGTTGCAGGTAATAAAAATTGCAATCTAAATATGTATGACTTATTAGTGCAGAGAAAATAAGCTTTGTACGATCTTGTTGTGGAAGCAATAAAAGTGACGGACTGCATAATAAAAGTCCACATACAAGGGGCAATATAAAGTGACGTTCTTTTGCATTAAGATTTTGTGCATCCAACCTTAAATGCACATGACAACCTCTTCTTCCCACTGCGAAGGGCCTATCTTTTACTTTATGCTTGAGTCAAGGTGATCTTCACCTTTCCCTTTTCATTTTATCCTTTGGCAAGCTCCTCGTGTTTGAAGATCATGATATATACTAGATCTTTGCTGGCGCGCGTTGCCGCGCCCGTCTATGTTTACAATAGAAGGATAGGATTTTCAAATATATACATGAGAAAAATGAAATTGTAATGGATAGTAGGGAAGAACTTTTTTCCCTAGGTCTGATGATCTTCGAGTTGAACATGAAAGCACACATTGTTGCACATGAACATTCACATTTTAGTACTTCAATACATTTTAGGGTTTTGATAATAATTTTAGATTGTATAGATCTACATGTACATATCAAGAAAGTGTCTCCTAAGCAAGAAATTGATAGCTCTTATAAGGGCAGTGAAGAAAATTGTTGCAAATATGTTAGGGTCACTTGAATATGTAAAATATTGGAATGTTGATATAAAATAGCATGGCAGGCATTTTAACCAAGCTATAAGGAAAAAACATGGACAAGAATGAACATGAAGTCGCACATAATAAAATTTCTATTGCCCGAGAAGAGCACAACAGTTCAATGCACTTAAATAATAAAGAAATATTCATCAGAAATGGTTAGGAAGGTGTTCATGGTACAATTGTGTTGTCACCATATGGTATTTCTAACGAAGAAAGTCTAATACATTCATTTTGCATACCAAAGGAATAAGAAGATAGAAACCTAAATAAAGAGTACTACAAAAATTATACGGAAAATCAAAGGCCTTTGAAGTATAAAAATGATTATAAGAAAGAAATGAGGAATATACAACAAAATTATTTGGGCAGTCTGTTTTTATTTCCATGCCTCATGGAGAGTTATGCCATCTGATTCATTCCTACCAGAGAACATGTATATAGATCAGTAAGTGAACATACTATCGAAACCGAAATTGCACTTAAATGACAGAGAGAGACAAGGCTTTGTATTATACATAGCAGAAGGAACATTAATTAACACATCTATTTAATTTATTTTTTACATTTTTCTATATCAAACTGAATCTATATACCCTTCAACTTTGTTTCAATAAAGTGCAATTTTTACTTCATCAACAATTACTTTGTATACTTTCAACCATTCATACATTAATCATCATATTTCTCAAGATCATCAGATACCACACTACTGTTATTGTACACCACATCAACATGGCATAGCATAATGAACCATATTTTAATTGAATATAAAAAGAGGAATACAAGCATCCATATTGTGTGAATTACAGGGTCACTAACCTTTTGATTTTATCCAGAATCGATTCAACTTACTAGAATCCAAGAAGGAATAGAACACTGGCACCAACATTAGGTTTTTCTATATAGAACCAATTCAACGTACTAGGGCTAACCATAGTGTAACTAACTGATCCATTCATCCAATCTTTTTCCACACGAAGGCATAGTAATAATGTGTGCCATCCAAGAAGGAATTGGACAGAATTTATCCCACAAAACATGGGCATGGGTACTGACAGTTAGTAGATGCAAAAATATTATCAACAGTTTTACATTCTTTTTAGTTACTGAAGTGGAAAAAACATGTGGCGCACTATAACTATGATTTGTCTCATACATCAACAGAAACATTCGATAGAAGAGATTAACATCATCGTGATAGATCGATTGGACTTTGAATTTGTGAAAATATTTGATTGAAGAGGACTAAAACAATAGCCAAGTTGAAGCTCCAAGCAGACAAATGTAGGGTTCTTTTTATCCACTGTTCCGCATTTCATACGGTACTAACAGTTGATACTCCAAATATTTATATCCTTCTGGGAAGGAATTATCAGTTGTATAGAGGACATAAAATAGACCTGATTTATTGCCGCATCCTGCCAAGCTGAATTAAGGAAGAAAGAGCTCACCATTTCTGCGATTGTTTGTGCGGGCACATTGCGGGTCCCTCCTTATACCTATGCACAACACAAGCTTATCGTTCCCCAACCACACTTCCCTGAGAAAAAAAAACAAGACATCAGATGTTATGGTGCAAGCATCCCTGACGCAAAAGAAGCCTGGATTCCTCATAGATGATCGAGCGTACCCCGATCCACCCGCATCGCGCGCTTCGTCCGGATCCTGCTCGAGTGGGCTGGATTCGCCCAAACCGCACACGCGTTGGCTGGACAGATCGCCCGCATCGAGCACGGATGGATTCCCCCTGTCACTGATACACATTCTACGCATGACCCATCTCCTCTGTCCAGCGAGCACAGCGATGTTAGGGCATAGTCGACTGGTGGTTTAGGTTGTACAGGCGACGGGGCGCACCAACGCGCGGCGATGGGTCGATCGCGCCGCAGAGGAAGACGTCCCGCCGGAGTAGCGCGGAGAAGGGAAGGACGAGCGGATCATTGACCTAGCGGTGGCGGACATCGTGGCTGGCTTGGTGGATCCCATCTCTCTCGCAGCGATCCCATCTCTCTCATCGCCCAATGGCCTTCACCTTCTCTCGTATCGCGCGATTTGTTTCTATCGAGGGGCAGCGAACCAGCGATCGATTAGCCTTTCTTGCTGAGGGACCAACAAGGGCGGGAAGCAAATGAGGCGAAGGAAAATCTCGGGTGGATAGGGCTTTCCTGGTACAAGCTTCAAGATCAAGAGAAAGCTGACGGAAGGGAGATGTCGTGACACCTCGGGTACGGGGATATCATTGCAGCAGCGACCGGACCTAGTGTAGACGCCGCCGGAGAGGTAGCGACTCACCAGAGGAGGAATCTGTGCAGCGTCGCTTGCTTCGCCTTCCCTAAAAGGCCGAGGTTGGCCCAGTTAACCATAGAATGCCAATTTTGTTACGGGAGCGGCGGACCATTCCCGTTTGCATAAACTATTGCACTCAGAGGTTAATCCAACGGCCAGAAACTGATACGACCATAGATCCGACGATCAATAACATTGATGGCCTTAGAGGGCAACAAGAGTGCTCGGTTGTAATGTCTGTAAATATCCAATTGGATGTAAGTTAGCATAGGCTATTATTGTTGACATCACCTAAAGGTGAATACGTTGGGAGGCAACACAATAAGCCCCTATCTTTCTCAGTGTCCGGCTGAAACTCCACAACCACAAGTATTGTGTGAGTGTTAGCAATTATAGAAGACTACAAGATAGTTGAGTATGTGGATTTGCTGAAAAGGCTCTATTGTTGACTCTTTCTGATGTTATGATAAATTGCAATTGCTTCAATGACTGAGATTATAGTTTGTTAGTTCTCAATGAAGTTTTTGAACCATACTTGACATTGTGAATTGATTGTTACTTCAGTATAAGAAATCATATGATAAAATCTATATATGTTGTTGTTAGAAGAATGATCATGATGCCCCCATGTCCGTATTTTTTTTATCGACACCTCTATCTCTAAACATGTAGACATATTTTTCGATATCGGCTTCCGCTTGAGGACAAGCGAGGTCTAAGCTTGGGGGAGTTGATACGTCCATTTTGCATCATGCTTTTATATCAATATTTATTGCATTATGGGCTGTTATTACACATTTTATATCAATACTTATGGCTATTCTCTCTTATTTTACAAGGTTTACCATGAAGAGGGGGAATGCCGGCAGCTGGAATTCTGGCTGGAAAAGGAGCAAACATTGGAAACCTATTCTGCACTGCTCCAAAAGTCCTAAAACTCCACGAAACATGTTTTTGGAATTAATAAGAATTATTGAGCGGAAGAAATACATCAGGGGGCCCACACCCTGGCCAGGAGGGTGGGGGACGCGCCCACCCCTACTGGGCGCGCCCCCTGTCTCCTGGGCCCCCTGGTGTCCCCCGGTGTCCATCTTCTGCTATATGAGGGCTTTTACCCTGGAAAAAAAATCGTGGACAAGCTTACGGGACGAAACTCCGCCGCCACGAGGCGGAACCTTGGCGGAACCAATCTAGAGCTCCGGCAGAGCTGTTCTGCCAGGGAAACTTCCCTCCGGGAGGGGAAAATCATCACCAACGATCCTCTCAACGGGAGGGGGTCAATCTCCATCAACATCTTCACTAGCACCATCTCCTCTCAAAACCATAGTTCATCTCTTGTATCCAATCTTGTATCAAAACCACAAATTGGTACATGTGGGTTGCTAGTAGTGTTGATTACTCCTTGTAGTTGATGCTAATTGGTTTACTTGGTGGAAGATCATATGTTCAGATCCTTAATGCATATTATTACCCCTCTGATTATGAATATGAATATGCTTTGTGAGTAGTTAAGTTTGTTCCTGAGGACATGGGTGAAGTCTTGCTATTAGTAGTCATGTGAATTTGGTATTCATTCGATATTTTGATGAGATGTATGTTGTCTTTTCCTCTAGTGGTCTTATGTGAACGTCGACTACATGACACTTCACCATTATTTGGGCCTAGAGGAAGGCATTGGGAAGTAATAAGTAGATGATGGGTTGCTAGAGTGACAGAAGCTTAAACCCTAGTTTATGTGTTGCTTCGTTAGGGGCTGATTTGGATCCATATGTTTAATGTTGTGGTTAGGTTTACCTTAATACTTCTTTTGTAGTTGCGGACGCTTGCAATAGGGTTTAATCATAAGTGGGATGCTTGTCCAAGTAAGGGCAGTACCCAAGCATCGGTCCACCCACATATCAAATTATCAAAGTACCGAACGCGAATCATATGAACGCGATGAAAACTAGCTTGACGATAATTCCCATGTGTCCTCGGGAGCTCCTTACTCATTATAAGAAATTGTCCAGGCTTATCCTTTGCTACATAAAGGATTGGTCCACCTTGCTGCACTTTATTTACTTTCATTGCTTGTTACTCATTATAGTTTATCTTATCACAAAACTATCTATTACCTAGAATTTCAGTGCTTGCAGAGAAAACCTTACTGAAAACCGCTTATCATTTCCTTCTGCTCCTCGTTGGGTTCGACAGTCTTACTTATCGAAAGGACTATGATAGATCCCCTACACTTGTGGGTCATCACACCCAAGAATCAAAATCCTCATTTTTCACAATCTTAGGAGGAGGACAGGCATGATTTAAATGAGTAGAGGGAATTGGTCCTCCATAAGTTGGAGGTTCCACATGGGCAAAGATGCCGGTGCCATTTCTACCACTAGTAGAAGGACCCTTTTCACTATTAGCTTCCCCCTTGTCGGAGTTAGCATCCGTCACCTTGTTAGTGGGATCACCCACTTTCATCGGTGAGGTAGATAGTTTAAGTCCTTCTAAGAATTTATTAAACATGCTTTCAACCTCGGTAGTCATGGAGGTTTTCAATGTATCCAAAGCCACATTGAATTCCTCACGGGACACTATGGTTCCCCCATCACCCGTAGACGAGATCGGATTCACACCGGAGTGTTCCTCCCCGCCGTCTATGGTGTCAACCATACTCTTCGGACAACAAAGTCCTTAATAAAGAGACGAGGCTCTGATACCAATTGAAAGGATCGATATAGTTGACTAGAGGGGGGGTGAATAGGCAACTAATATTTTTTAGCGTTTCTTTACCAAATTAAACTTTTCATCAAAGTAGGTTGTCTAAATATGCAACTAGGTGAGCAACCTATATGATGCAACAACAATAAGTACACAAGCAAGCAAGGGATACAACACAAATAATCTTGCACAAGTAAAGGCACGAGATAACCAAGAGTGGAGCCGATGGAGACGAGGATGTGTTACCGAAGTTCCTTCCTTTTGAGGGGAAGTATGTCTCCGTTAGAGTGGTGTGGGGGCACAACACTCCCCAAGAAGCCACTAGGGCCACCGTATTCTCCTCACGCCCTCACACAATGCGAGATGCCGTGATTCCACTATTGGTGCCCTTGAAGGCGGCGACCAAACCTTTACAAACAAGATTGGGGCTATCTCCACAACTTAATTCAAGGCTCCCAATGACACCACGAAGCTTCACCACAATGTACTATGGCTGCGCGGTGACCTCAACCGTCTAGGGTGCTCAAACACCCAAGAGTAACAAGATCCGCTAGGGATTAGTGGGGGAAATCAAATTTCTCTTGGTGGAAGTGTAGATCGGGGCCTTCTCAACCTATCCCGAGCAAATCAACAAGTTTGATTGGCTAGGGAGAGAGATCGGGCAAAAATGGAGCTTGGAGCAATAATGGAGATTTTGGGGGAAGAGGTAGGTCAACTTTGGGGAAGAAGACCCCCTTATATAGTGGGGGGACCAATCCAACCGTTACCCCCCAAACAGCCTAGCATAGAGTGGTACTACTGCTGGGGTGGGCGGTACTACTGCTGAGCCAGCGGTACTACCGTCCCACCTAGCGGTACTGCCGTGCAAAGGAAAGGAGCGAGGTCCTGGACCCTGAGTGGTACTACCGCGGTGGTAAGGGCGGTACTACCGCTTGGGAGCGGTACTACCGCCTCTACTGCCGCAGCTAGTGCCGCAAAACCCGACACGAGAAAAGGGGCCCTCGAGTCGAGGCGGTAGGAGCATGGAGCCGCAGCGGTACTACGGCGGAAGGCTCCAAGTGGTACTACCGCTGAGGAGTGGTAGTACCGCTTGTTGCGCTTGGGTGGTACTACCGCTATGGCCCGTGGTACTACCGCTGGGACCAGACAAAGCAAACAGAGAGGGGAAAGAGTACTCCATTCAAGCGGGAAGGTTCAGCGGGTGCGATAAGGATGTGTACGTGTTGATTCCACCCTAGCCTTACCAAAGCGGATCCCCTCTTGATAGTACGGTGACTCCTACGAAACTAGTCCACCAACATAGAAATGAAAGAGCTGCACCGTCTTGAGTAACACATCGAGGGGAGGGAATCGTCTCGTGCCAAAGGATGAATCTCTGAAAAGCTCAACGCACACGATTAGTCCGCAAAAGCATTGTCATCAATCACCAAAACACCTTAGGGATAAATATGCCCTTACAACCGGTTTGCAATTGAGCATCCCAGTGCGGTCAAGCAACTCATGAGTGTACTTCCGCTGGTGAAGAAAGAGCCCGTCCACATGGCATACCACCTCAATGCCGAGGAAGTAGTGTAGTGGCCCTAAGTCCTTGATGGCGAACTCAGTGCGAAGTCGATCAGTAATCCTTCAAAGAATATCGGTGGTCCACGCCGTCAAGATGATGTCATCAACGTAGAGTAGCAGGCATGCAGTCTCATGGCCCCGTCGATAGACAAATAGTGAGGTGTTGGAGCGAATGGAGCGGAAGCCGAGCTGATGAAGAAATGTCGTGATGCGCTGGTACCAGTCACGCGGTGCCTGCTTGAGCCCGTATAACGAGCGAGAAAGCAGGAACACATGATCCAGGTATGTGTCATCGACAAAACGAGTGGGCTGCTGGCAATACACCTGCTCGTCGAGATGACCATGGATGAAGGCATTGGAGACATCCATCTGGTGCACCGGCCACGCCCAAGACACCGCAAGGTGCAGGACGATATGCATCGTGTCGGGTTTAACAACTGGGGCAAAGGTATCTGTGAAGTAGAAACCGACTCACTGACAAAAGCTCCAATATCATCACATAGCCTATACCATGTCAATGTCTTTCCCCCAGAAGATAAAGGGAAAAATCTTCTTCTTGACTTCATCTTCGGGTAAACCTGCAAGCTTAAATAATCCACAAACTTCATCCACATAGATTAGGTGCATATCAGGATGTAGTGTTCCATCTCCTACATAAGGATTAGGTAGCAGTTTCTCTATCATACTCGAAGGAATTTCATAACCAATATTCTTAGTAGGTGCAGTAGGTTGAGGAGCAACTCTTTGTGTTTCCCGTCGAGGTGAAGATACCCCGAACAAACCCCTCAAAGGATTGTTTTCCATAATAACAAGTAACAGTAAATTTCAGCACGTAATATAAATTTTTCCTTACCAATTACCACTTACCAAGAGCGCTTCACTCCCCGGCAATGGCGCCAGAAAATAGTCTCGATGATCCAAAAGTATATGGGGTCAATCGTAGTCCTTTCGATAAGTAAGAGTGTCAAACCCAATGAGGAACAGAACAAAATGACAAGCAGTTTTCAGCTAGGTATTTTCTGCAAGCACTAAAATTGTCGGTAACAGGTAGTTGATAGCAAGATAATTTGTAACGAGCAAGTAACGGTAAAAAAATTGTAGCAAGGTAGCCCAATCCTTTTTGTAGCAAAGGACAGGCCGGACCGGTCTCTTAATAAGAAAAACGTTCTTCAGGGCACACAGGAATTTCATCTAGTCACTTTCATCATGTTAGTTTGATTTGCGTTCGCTACTTTGATAATTTGATATGTGGGTGGACCGATGCTTGGGTGTTGTTCTTACTTGAACAAGCCTCCCATTTATGATTAATTCCCCTCGCAAGCATCGGCAACTACGAAAGAAGAATTAAGATAAAATCTAACCATAGCATTAAACATATGGATCCAAATCAGCCCCGTACGAAAAAACGCATAAACTAGGGTTTAAGCTTCTGTCACTCTAGCAACCCATCATCTAATAACTACTCCATAATGCATTCCCTTAGGCCCAAATATGGTGAAGTGTCATGTAGTTGACGTTCATATAACACCACTAAGGAAATCACAACATACACATCATCAAAATATCGAACGAATATTAAATTCACATGATTACTTGCAACATGACTTCTCTCGTGGCCTCAAGAACAAAGGAAACTACTCACAAATAATTTTCATGCTCAAGATAAGAGAAGTCATAAATATCATAATGGATCTAAACATATAATCTTCCACCAAATAAACCGGCTGACATCAACTACAAGATGTAATCAACACTACAAGTCACCTACACGTACCAATCTGAGTTTTTGATACAAAGATTGAACATCAGAGATGAACTAGGGTTTGAGATGAGATGGTGATGTTGATGATGTTGATGAAGATTGGTCTCCCAAACATGAAAGGATTATTGGTGATGACAATGGCTTCGATTTCCCCCTCCCGGAGGGAAGTTCCCCCGGCGGAATCGCTCCGCCGGAGGGCAAAAGTGCTCCTCTCCAAGTTCCGCCTCGAGACGGCGGCACTCGTCCCGAAAGTCATCTCCTTTTTTTCTAGGTCAAAAGACCTTATGTACCAGAAGATGGGCACCGGAGGTGGGTCAGGGCCCCCACTACCCACCAGGGCGCACAGGGGGCAGGCGCGCCCTGGTGCCTAGTGGGCACCTAGGTGGCCCCCTCAGGTATTTCTTTTCTCCAGTATATTTTATATATTCCAAAATAATTCTCCGTAAAATTTCAGCTCATTTGGAGATGTGCAGAATAGGTATCTGTGACGTCGCTTTTTCAGGTTCAGAATTTCAGCTGTCGGTATTCTCCCTCTTTGTGTAAACCTTGCATATTATGAGAGAAAATGCATTAGAATTACTCAACAAAGTGTTATATTAAATAAAAACACTATAACAGTAGGAAAACATGATGCAAAATGGATGTATCATCGTTGTCATCTTCGCTGACATCGGCACCTTCTACCGCACGCTGATTAGCGTCGCAACCGTCATCGAGTCCTCCACTGTTGGTCCCTCCGACTTGGCATACAGCTCATGCTGGTCCCCATATACGCATGTCTGGTGTTGATAAGACCGACGCGTGCCTTCATCCACGACGTGTCTCCGGGCTTGGCATACCTGGTGTGATGCCTCGTCAACACCGACTTCTTTTCATCTACGCATGCCCTATGCTGGCAACATCGATGTATGCATTCCGGACGTGTCCCCTGGCTGGCAAACACAACGCAGCACCTCGTCCACCCCGTCTTCTTTCTGGCGCACCACTGCGCCCCTTACTAACACGGCGACTACCTCGACACCGGCCACCCCGACTCGACATTGACCACGCCATCCTTCGCACGGCTACCCCGACCATGGCTACACCACCCTATGCTCTCGGCTATATCGACATCGGCACAAAGAGCTACCGTCTTACTTGAGCAACCTCGTCGGCTTTTCACTCCAGCCACAACTTTCGCGATATGTGGACCTCTATAACTGTGGGGGGATGTCCGTCGACTTACACCCTTCGGATTCTTCTTCAGTCTCACCGTCTGCGTCGCTACCATTATGACTATGGGGGGTGTTGAGTATCATGATTAGTTGCAGAATATAGTATAGTCTAGGATTTATTGTACCTTGTCTTGTATTTCAAGAAAATCATGTACTCCCCACGAGGCTCAAACAATACATCATCAATTTCACCGATTCCCCATCCATTCCTCTTACAAGTTTCATAGAAATTGCGAATAGACTTCGGTAAAGAACAACGTGATTCTAAGAGAGATCAGAAGCACAAAATGGTTTTTCGCGATTCAAAGAGGCTGCTATCATGTTACCGGCGCGGCGCGTGCTTTCTTTACGGCATCGTGGAAACGTGGAACCGTCATCTATCGCTCCCATTGATCGTGATCACTCGTGGAGACAACGTGGCCGTATGTCCGCGTCACTGCCACGCGCGTGAATGATCGGAAGAGACGACATAGCATTTGCTGTTTACGACAGCTCGTTCCTTTCAGATCGAGACAAAAGGGCCATGTGAACGATGGTTATCTATCAAAAATCAATAAAGCTCTTTGAATCACACACAAAAAAAAGGCTGAAAACTATTCTTCCAAGTTAATTATTAACTTAGGTTAGTCTTGGCGTCGTGATGGCTTTTCAAAAATCAATTTTTTTCTACAAAAAAAAAAAAGCTGACCAGTTGAAACAAAATCATCAACGATGTGCCATCTTAGCTGCCTCTGTCTTGTATTCGTGCCCAGACAAATTACCCGGCCGGTCCGTCGCCCGTCGGTTTTGGTCAGGATCAGTGTGCCTCCGACTGCGACCCTGCAGGCGGTTCAGACCCCAGATCCGCTCCAACAACGACGACCCGAACCCGCACCGAAAACGAGTCAGACGCGCGCACGGCACGCCCACGGTATACTTTGCCGTGTGGAGCCAGCCAGTCACCCCCAACTGCAATGCATATCCTACCTGGCCACCTTCCCGTCAGCGATGCATGGCGCCCTATATAAGCGACAGCCAGCATCCAAGCGACAGCCAGCATTTGCACATCCCCGTTCGCTGGCATCCAGATCGCCCATTTCGTTCCCGCAATCATACAAGTTCGTTCGTCCGGCCCACAAGTTAGTTGAGATCAAGCCTGCCCCATCGCCATGTCTTCTACGACGACGACGACCGCGTCCGACGTCGCCGGCGTCTGGTTCTTCGGCAAGCTCTCCGCCGCCATCCGTGGGAAGAAGAGGCAGGCCGTGCCGACGGTGAGCCACGCCGATCACCAACACCAGATGGGAGGGGCCGCTCATGGCAACAAGGCGGCCGCGGCGGCGAAGCCTTCCGTCGTCGACCGGAAGGAGGCCGGCGGCGGTGGGATGTCGGACGCGACGGTGTACCTGCTGCTCGACCGCTTCGCACCCAGCTAGCCGGTGCTCGCTCTTCTCACCCACCCCCGCTCCTCGTGTACCTCGACTGTATATGTAACTACGTTTTTTAGTTCAATTCTTGTTCCGAGACATTTATGCACAAACTCTGGTTGAACTTTTCTTCATTAGTCCTTCCCTTAAAACTTAATTTTCCATACTCTCGAAATAAAAAAGACTTAATTCTCTAAAAAGGAGAATTTTGCCAATTCATCCAAACTCCATTGGAACATATACTATCACAACATATTAATTCGAAAACCGGGAATTCAAGTACACACATTAAAGTACATATCAAATTTAATGTTTTTAAAAATTAGCCATTCAAATTTCAAACACAATATAGGTCCAAATGAAATATAAGAATCCAAATAAAACATGATCAAAGCACAAGAATCAAGTGATATGAAGTAACCAGTGGTGCTCAACAATATCTTCTTGGAGTTGGTTGAGATCTTCTGGGTTCTCGATCCTTCGGTGTGCCTGTATTCTGTTGGAGTGATGTTCCAACTCTACCATGACATCATTGTAGAGGAACCGCAAGTTTTTCGGGCCATCTCTCTCATCCTTGATGATCATGTTGTGCAACATAACATGTGTTGTCATGACCTTCTACAGGCTCCGAGGCTTCCAATACTCAGCAGGGGCATGGACAATCGCAAAGTGAAGTGTTTTTACCGCTCGAACTGTCGCGTGTACTCCTCATCCGTCCGCGCGGCCTCTGTGTGGAGGGGCGGCTGTTGTTGCTCCTTATCGTTCAAGTAGAGCATCACCGTCGTCTTGAACGACGGAGGTGTGGACCCCCGACGAGCCTGGGGCCATGGGCAGCGGCGCCATGATCTGGAACTCTCCTCGGATCCTCCTACCGAAGGAGAGCCACTTGTTAGTTGTTACGGCTGTCGAACTTGCTCATCATGGCGATGAGCAGAGGAAAGGAGAGACAGGGCAAGGCGGCATTGTGCAAGGAGAGGAGGTAGGGTTTGCAGGCGCGGCCAAACTACTTAAATAATCGGTGCAGGCGGACCGGCCCGCTTCAATGCGGGCGCAACGGTCGAAGTAGGCTTCTCGGACGCCGTCTGGTCACGTCGGCCTGACCAGCATGAATGTGGTAGGTGACCGCCACGCATCCACTCTGGAGCGACATGAATGTGTGGTGAGTATTCTGGAGCGGAACATGCAACGAGAGCTTTGGATGGGACCGAGCAGCAGGACGCAAACGTGGCACGCATCTGGACGCCCGTAAACCTCCCAGGTTTGTTCCGGTTTGTGGGAATTCAAACACCCGAGCCGCTCCACGGACGTTTGTGCACAGTGCTGATGACAAAAGGTAACCGTACCACGCTACACAAACATTTAGGGGTGTTTTGATACACGACGTTGGAGTTGCCCTTACACTTGAGATAGAAGAATGGAGGGGAAGCATTGACAGGGCCCTTACTAAGCATGTTTCTCTGTCAGAAATATGCAAAAAGCATAGGTGCACAACTTTCCTTAGTTCTAACCTTTCCACGGAGGTCATCTTAGAGCATTTACAACCGGGCTTTCCAATTGCAAACAGGTGAGCTTCTTGTCGTCCCCCGCCTCCGCCTCAACGACTCGCAGTTAACGGGGTCATCGCCGCCACCGGATCCGCCGACAGACGCAGTGTTGCCGGTGCTCGACATGGGATCAGAATAGAAACCCCCAACTGTGAGCTACAGGGCTTGGACAAGGCATTCAGTGAGGATGAGGTCAAAGTCGCGGTGCTTGGTTTACCGGGTGACAAGGCGCCCGGTCCAGATGGCTTCACGGGCACTTTCTTCAAGGCGTGTTGGAACACAATCAAGCCAGACATCATACTTGCGGTCAACCATTTCTCCAACCTACAGACCGCTCGCTTTCATTTGTTGAACTCAGCTGATGTTGCCCTCGTTCTGAAGAAGGATGGTGCTAAAGATATTTCTGACTTTCGCCCTATAAGCCTAATCCATGCCATCGCAAAGCTCATTGTGAAGATGATGTCCAAAAGGCTTGCACCCTACATGAACGACCTTGTCTCACAAGCTCAAAGTGCTTTCATCGAGAAGAGATCTATTCATGACGATTTCATGTAACTGCGCAACCTGGCTGGACGCTTGCATCGTAACAAGACCCCGGCTCTTCTGTTCAAGCTCGACACCAAAAAAAGCGTTTGATTCAGTGCATTGGGACTACCTCCTGGACTTGCTCAATCATCTTGGTTTCCCGCCCCGGTTTCATGGTTGGGTGTCTGCACTCCTGTCTACGGCCTCGTCGCGTGTTTTGCTCAATGGCGTGCCGGGCAGCCCTTTTAGGTTTGGGCGTGGGCTAAGACAAGGGGACCCCCTGTCCCCTCTTCTCTTTGTACTGGCCATTGATCCGTTGCATCACATCCTTGAGAAGGTCACGTCACGAGGTCACCTCCGACCCATTGGTGGAAGTACTATGGCAATCCGGGCCTCCTTATACGCGGACGATGCTGCTATTTTTATTCGCCCACTCAAGGCGGACGTCAGTTTCTTTGCCAACACCCTCAGGAACTTTGGAGAGATTTCTGGATTGGTAACAAATTGCTCCAAGAGCTTGGTGTCCCCAATTAGATGTGAAAATGTGGACCTTTCGGATGTTCTGCAATCTTTCCCGGGCCAACGAACCACCTTCCCGATGAAGTACCTTGGCTTACCTCTGTCAGTGAAGCGCCTGAAAAGAATTCACTTTCAGCCTCTCGAGGACAAGATCGTGGCCCAGCTCACTCCTTGGATGGGAAAGCACGTTGCGACCCCTGGAAGGATGGTTCTTATTAAGTCTGTCATCACTGCCATCGCCATCTATTATATGACAACTCTAAATCTTCCGGTGGAAGTTTTGAAAAAGATTGATGCTCTTCGGCGTGCCTATCTTTGGGCTGGTTGTGACAAGGTCACGGGAGGGAAATGTAAGGTCAAATGGCAGCAAGTTTGCAAGTCCAAGCTGCATGGTGGTCTTGGGATACTAAATCTTGAAAAGTTTGTGTCTGCACTTCGTCTCCATTGGTTGTGGTTCAATTGGCGATACCTAGTCAAGCCTTGGTCGGCCTTGGGTACCCCTTGCGACAAGAATGATCGGAACATCTTCGCGTCGGCCTCCAAGGTTCAGGTGGGTGATGACCTCCGCGCAACTTTCTGGGAGTCAGCTTGGCTGGATGGCATAAGACCCAAAGACATTGCTCCCAAAATTTATGACATCTCCAACAAAAAGAATTGTTCAGTCCACAAGGCATTGCTTAATGACTACTGGATCTCCCAGGTGAAGGTTGCTTCGGTCACCTCCTCTGAGCACATCGCCCAGTTTGTTGCACTTTGGGAAAGACTCACCCACATCCAGCTTATCCCGGACATGCAGGACTCCATCACTTGGAAGCTCACTTCTGATGGTCATTACTCCGCGGCCTCGGCATACATGGCTTAGTTTCTTGGTTTGCTGGACACGGATATGAACCAAAATGTTTGGAAGAACTGGGCACCCTCAAAGTGCAAATTTTTCGCTTGGCTTATTATCAACAATAGGATTTGGACGGCTGGCAGACTACACCAAACTGCAACATTTTCCCACTATGCCAACAAGTCCAGGAATCGGCAAGCCATCTTCTTTTTCAATGTGGATACACCATTCGGGTTTGGGGGCATGATCAAAACTTGGCCTGCTCTACTTTCAAAAAAAAAAACTTGGCTTGCTCTCCACAATGTCCAGCCCAACGATTGGATTGATATGGACTCGGTTAAGGTTTGGTGGAGTCAGAATGCCACTAAGCAAACTCCGTCCAGAAAGTCGCTTGTCTCCTCGATGATGGTTATCTCCTGGGAAACATGGAAGAGCGAAACGCTAGAGTTTTCCGCAACATGGCCGTCCCGGTGGGAGTGTTGGTCGCCAAGATAAACATTTGTGTAACATTATGCCGCGAGAATGGTGTACTGTATTTGACCTTGGGCCTAAACTGTTAACCTTCTCTCTTGATCAATGAAAATAGCAAATCTTTTGCCTTGTTTTGAAAAAATATACGGTTTGACTTTATGTGGTTCAAGTGGGCCGGTGTGGGCTGGTCCAACATGGCGAACGTCTCCAGGCCTCCCATACCTGCCTCGGATTTGGGCTGGGTTTAAAGGGTGCCGTTCAGAAGACATGGGCCAATGTAGGTCCGACATGACAAACACGTCCAGACGGGAGCTCCTAAGTGGCGCCTTAAGCGCCAGTCGGAGCAACCGGCGCCCACGCGCGCCCCCTTCATGGGCCGGCCCATTTTGGATTCCCTTTCTCGCTCCCGCTTCCTTCGCTCGCTCGTTTGGCAGGTCCTATACGTCGAGCGGCAAAAAGGAAGCGCACCTGTGGATCGAACTCCAGACATCAAAGTGGATTCTAGCGTGCCTAGCCAGCCAAGCTAGCATCCTACAACAGTTTTAGCGCAACACTAGTCTAAAAGTAGACAACGGCAAATCATTTTTTCCAAAAAAAATATTTTTTTAAAATATACGTTGAACAAATTTTAAAATACAGTGAACTTTTTTGTAAGCAAACATTGAACAAATTTCAAATACACAAATGAAACATTTTGTGGTATGCGTTGAACAATTGTTTAATGTACGATGAAAAAATTTTAAGTACACAATGAACATTTTTTTAATATACGTTGAACAATTTCATAATATACGATGAATTGTAATACATGATGAATATTTTTATAAATTCAAAGGTGAACTATTTCATAATATATGATGAACATTTTCTTAATACGACCAAACAAAAAAGGAAACCAGACTGGAAACGTGTGTGCTTTTCTTACCGTTTTATTTACTATACAAAATCATAAAAGCAGAAATCTAATCACAGACATAAGTTGTCCCGGTTGGCTAGCTGCACTCGAACAAAGGCCGTGGGTTTAGAGTTCGACTCCTGCGGCAGGCACGTAATTTTTGGATCATTAAAGGAATGAAAAAAAAAAGTAAAACGGGCCTGGCCCATGACGGGAGGGGGGTGTGCGCCCGTTTGGGAATCAGCCTATAACGGGCGCTGAGGGCGCCGTTTAGGAAATGCCCGTCCAGACTGTACCAGCCCTAAATTTAGGCAGGGTTTGAGACATGCCCGTCAGCCGAGACGAGAGTGGTGCCGGTGAGTCCAACCGTGTGTGTAGAGCCGCTCTAGGGATGCCGGCTGGGTCACCTTTGACCAGGCAAGCGGCCCTCCTGCTCAGACGCTTCAGCCCTCGTATGCGACGACGTAGCTACATTCATTATTTTCTTTTTCTACCTGTTAAGATGCGTCAAGCACACAAACAATCGTACAAGAAATCGGACATGCTACCATGTAAAGGAGATCAATAGTGATACATACAGATGCAAGAATCAATCGGAACCAGGCAGGCCTCTTGCCCTCTCATTCTACGTGTGAACTAAACAAACAAACCATACAATAAATTACAAACAGATGATGAGCTGGGAAAAAGGGACGAAAATGGGCAAAGCTCTAAAAAAAAAAGGGAGGTCGTCGCCGGAGAGGGAAATGCACAACTATTTACACCTCTTCTTCGTCTTCTGTCACACGAGCAAAGGTCACCGTTCAGTGGGAGTAGGAGCTCGGCTCGTCGCCGCTGTATACCGTCTCGCTGGAGCCGAAAACGGGCTTCTCCTCCTCCCACTTGACGATCTCCCGGCCGTAGCGGATCGCCGAGCAGACAGACTGCTGGTCCAGGGCGTTCACGTAGGACACATAGAGCTTCCGCTCTGTGAGCGAGAGGAACAGCCTCTTGAATTTCGTGCCGATGTAGTGCGCGGCCATCTGCGCCAGCGACGCGCCGTTGTGGCTGCCGCGCTTGCTTCTGCTGGTTCCGTCAATCAGATTGCGGCTTACCAACGGGGTGAATTCGGCAAACCAGTCGCATGCTGTTAGCGGGGATTTACCAATCTTCTGCTCTAGAAGATCAAACTTGGTCAGGAGTAGGAGAAAATTCATCTGCTCGAACGTTGGATGAAGAGCGATGCTCTCAAATAACTGTCTGCTCTCTATCATCTTGTTGACAACGGTGCCATTTGCATCCTCGTAGTACTCGTCATAATCGCTAACCGCAACACAGAAGATGACAAGGCTGACATCATCGAACATCTGCAGCCATTTGCTGTTCTCCCGCAATCCTTTATTGTTTATTCTGATCAGCTGGTACCTGATAATAAAACATAACTTTTCATTGTGAGTATTACTATCACAGTTCTTAATAGTAATATAGGAATCCAAATGTAAATATATGGTGTCTTGAGCTGAACGAGATACTAAATGTACATGTGTGCTTTCCATCGCGACAGACATTTCACAAAATACCATGGAAAGTGGCCTCATGAAATCAGAAGGGAAAGACTAACAGGAACCCACGCATATATGCATTTTTTATTACATAATTAGCTAATGGTGCTGAAATATTGTAAGCTATAGAAAAACTACATGTAACACAAGTAAATACCAGACCATCCCTGCCTTTTGTGACAAAAGATCTACCTTAGCAACGTGTCTTGTGGATCAAGCTCATCAGCAACCCGCACATCCAAAGCCAGCTGCGGGAAAGAGATATCTGTAGATGCTAATCCATCCGAGGATGTTATTCCATCAGCATAGAGGATATCGATATCACAGAGCTCATATTCCGTTCGAGAAATATCAACCACCTGATCATTTCAAATGCACAAAGGCCAAAGAATGAATGATCACAATTGGACAACTAAATCACTACTAAAGAAGTCCAAGATAGGAATGGATATGAAAACATCAAACCAGGTAAACGAGCAAATTTTTCAAGAGAACAACAATAGTACCCTGTCCAGGAAGTAACTGGCAGCAGACGGAAGGAACGGCAGTTCATTTCTTCGTCTATATGTAGCTTGAATAGCAGGATCTTTCCATAGTTCCTCAACCAGCGGCGCATATTCACGACTAGCTGCAGGGAAAATGTCTTCAAGATTACCCAAAGCCATGGCCTTTAGAATCCAATCTGAAAATGCTTTCAAGCGTGGGACAATGGAGTACTCAGTAACTTCTTCATCACAGAACCCCGACTCAGGACGCCCTGCAAAAAACATGTGGCTGTTAGGGTCACTTCTAGCCAAACAGTTAGCATAGGAGTCTTCCGCTTGGTTTCAGTTGCTTTACAAGGTACCATGAATCTAAGACTATGTGTTTATTACGAAGCAGAACAAATGGTGGATAGACATGATCATACCAGAGCTAGAAGGATCGTGTTGGCAGAGTTTTCTTCTATCAGCTAAAACTTCCTCTTCAAACCGTTCACGGCCTTCAAGAAGTATACCAATGTAGCGATATATGTTACTTTGTATGATAAGTTTGAGATCTTCACACTCATCCACCGAAAATGGTTTACTCTTGTATGAGAATTTAGCCTGAGATTCGAGAGATTCAGAATTAATTGCTAGTCTACAACAGTATTGCAAATGACATTTGGCACTGCAGAAGATTTAGTCAATGCACATGTGGAATGTAAATCATGATACCAATATAACAGTGTGAATACCGGTTGTAATTGGACGGTGACCTTAATGCAGCTAGTCAACTTATCAGTTCGTGAACATGAACACAATAGACGTCAATAGCCATATGTACCTGTTTGAGTATGGTGCTTGTCCCTGATCCAACTAACAGAAGCTTCTGGGTCGTCCTTTGCTCCAAGTAGTCAGGTCGATTTACCATATTAATAGCCTCTTCGCCGCATTGGTTAGTCATTTTATTAGGAGTTGGCAATGACAGGACAGGACTAAGCAGCTTCACTATAGGCTGGTGAAAAGTGCAGATAAATTTAACTTTGGTCAGATTCCTCACAGGGAAATACAGGTTACCTAAGAAAAGATGAATTCTAGAACTACCTTATCCCAAATCTTTCCTTTAACAGTTTTTTGGCCTTCCTCTTGGTAACTCCCATCAGCATTCAACCAAAAGTGAGGTTTCCCGGCACACTGAACTCCTGCCAACTGAAACCAAAGATATATGTAAGGAAAAATGCAACTCGTGAATCTAAAAATGAAGTAGGAGTAAATTAATTCCGAACCTTAAGTATTTGCAGCTCAGATTTTGTAATCTCACGGCCATTTACCAAGATTCCGGTGCTCCCATTGCTCGCCTTTTGAACTAAAGCACCTCCAACATTTAGATTTGCGCTTATTATGCAATGGGGTTTGTGTCCCTCCTGTAACATTATCGAAGAAGAGTTTAAAACCAGAGTTGTGGACGATATATATATCATTAACATTTATGAGAAGAAGCAAGCAAAAATAATCATGCAATGATTGAAATTCTGAAATGGCATGTGCGGGATAAAAGAATGACATTTTCTAACTTGAAATTCCATTTTTCCCAAAAAATAGTCGGCACAAGCTATGACCCCCAGACACTGCAATATTCCTATTTACTATGATGTAGTACTATTTTACATACATACTACTGCTAATATGTGCTAACCTTGGTGCGCAACTGTGTACTATTCCCAACTAGAAAAAGAAATGTAGCAACTTCTCCTGATTTAGGGACAATACCAACCACCATGATTCCTAGGATTTGATAATTCGTTCAAACCATGATAAGATCGTAAGACATCATGGCTCTACCAACTCACTAAAAAAACAACAATATTCAAAATAGTTAACTAGATATTTGACAATATCAAAGCTCAACAGCACTATCCCTCCAGATCTTTCTACATATTTCCCACCAAGAATAATTAAATATACAGTCTCATGACATCCAATACAGAACCTACACAGCTCAATCATATCAGGTAATTATCCGGTGAAAACCCACGCAAAGAACCTAAAGGAGTAATCTTTCACTTTCAGTTTGCAGCATTGACAAGGGCAACAAGCCAACAACCTATGTTCCACCTTTAATAACCATAAATGTTAAATCTAAGCATTCAACAGAATATTCCAAATTACTCCACATCTCCTATGAGAAGTTCAGAACCATACACAGAAACCTCAAGATGTCTCTTGTATGTTCGTGGTGGGGCACTTGACTAACAATCAGGGTTTTATTCTCTCCCTATCTCTGTTCCCATTCTCGTCTCTCTCTTCCGTTCTTTTCTTCCAGTTCCGTGGTGACACTTGGTTCTTGTGTCTCTTGCACTTCCTTTCTTCCATTCTCACCTCCAATAATCTCCCTAGCTTGGATCTCTGGTAAGGAAGCCGGCTAGGGACACAGGCACGTGCTGCCAGCAAGGGCGCAGAGGGGAGCCGACTGCCTGTGCCGACAGGCAACACCACCACATCTGGCTTAGGAGGTCTCCGAGGAGGTAAGAAAGAGGGGAAAGGCAAGACCCTAGGGGGGCGGGTTCTTGATTTTTTTTCCTTGATTATATTGGCATGAAGTTCTCCAAGATTAGTTGGAAGCTGGTTTGTGGGAGGTTTAAAGCTCGGATCTCGGGATTTGAGGTCGAGTTTTACCTTCAATTCGATTTATTTATTTTCGTGGAAATTAATGATGAATTTAGAAGTTGCTATCTTTCAGAGCTGAAAGCTCAGATTTAAGGCCAAATATAGTATCTGATTTAAGTTTTTTTTCCTAGTTGATTTATTGAAAACTCTAGTTCATCTAGTTGAAGGACGTTTTGGAAGCAGGGTCGAAAGTTGGGGAGTGGAGGTTGGACAGATTCATGGTTGAAATCTAGATGGATTTTTTTTTGAAAAAAAAAAAGAGGGAAACCTCCTGCCTGAAATCTAGATGGATGTCTAATAGAAAGTGAATGTGTTTGGGTAGAAACCCTCCACATTTTTGGTTGAAAGCTGCTTCTATTTTTTATGTGAGTGAGAATAGCAGGCACTGGCCATTACATCGCTGTTGGAAAACATTTGTCCATGTCGGCCGACAAATGTGAAAAACGTAGTCGCTTCGCTCCAGGAACGCTCCAGGAAGGCACTAATGGAAATGTAGACGAATGCACTACTGACATCATACTATAGGGTTACAGAGGCCACCCAAAATAGGTTCCTTACATCACGGACAAGACTGATAGACAAAGCAAACGAACAGATTAATTCTCGTGCCAAAACCTTGACTCGCGTACCTTGCCCCAGAAGCCGGATACCTTGTCGTACCAATAGAAGCCAGGTCGGAGCCTAGAAGGAGGGCACGAGCATCCCTGCAGAAAAGCTAGCTCCTCTGGTGACAACTTAGCCCCATTAACGTAAATGTCCTCCGGGCGCAGCTGGTTCGCTGCGCATTCACGCTCGCTTCTCATGACGAGCTCCACCTCCGCCGCACTGATCAGTCGCCGCAGCACGCGTGAGCCTCGGCCCAGGGCATTCCGCCTCGACTCGGCCACGGGCCGCCCGATGCAGGACAAGCACTTGCGGCCCTCCGGCATGGACCCCATCGCCCGTAGCACGCAAGCCGAGCAGTACCGTGCGCCGCAGGCGAGGCACGCCTCCTTGTCCCCACGGCCCCAGAAGCCGCCTCCCTTCCCGCATCTGTAGCAGCCCCGCGACTTGGCTCCCGTTGGGTGGTTCCCCGCCTCGAAATGCGCCGGCGAGAGGGAGCCGCTGGATCGAGCAGCGGCGGGCAGGGCCTCCTCGGCGGTTTCGTCCTCGTCGTCATCGTCGTCCTCCTCCTCCTCCTCAGACGATTCGAGGAGGGAGCAGCTGGTCTCGGCGAAGGAGACGGTGGGCTGGTGGGGAACCGACGGCATCCCGGCCCCCTCCTCCTCCTCCTTGTCGTCGTCATCAGAGGGGGAGGAGGGGAGCTCGGCGGAGTGGTGCGCGGCGGCGTGGTGGTTCTCGATGACGGAGGTCGGGGAGTCGGCGACCGCCTGGGCGCCAACACCCCCCGCGGGGCCTCCCGAGGAGGAGCGAGGAGGTCCCGCCGCGTGCTGCTGCGCGTGGATGGCGGAGCAGAGGGAGGAGGGGGTGAGGGGCCGCACGACGGGGAGCGGCGAGGAGCCGGTGGGCGGCGGCGAGGAGGAGGAGGAGAGGGCGGCGAGCGGGATGTGGGAGAGGTCGAGCGGGATGGCGCGCGGGAGGGAGTAGGGG
>NC_041389.1:94147459-94189799 GCF_002162155.2 Triticum dicoccoides | reverse complement strand
CTCGGCGTCGCCGGCGACGGCGGTGGCCATGCGTGTCGGCGGGCGGGGCGGAGCACGAGGCTGGGGCTAGGGTTTGGGGAGGAGCGGCATGGGGGGCGGGGAGGTGGGGAACCCTAGACGTGGGGAGAGGGGAAAGGTGGGGAGGAGAGAGTAGCTTTTTTGGAGCATGCGCGAGGGAGGGAGCGGAGCGGAGCGGAGATGGGGAGGGAGGAGGGAAGAGTCGTCGTGGGGAAGGAAGACTGCTTGCTGCTTTTGTCGTGCGCCGCGTCCACGGTGGACCGGTAGATCGTCGTCCCCTACCTGCTTCGACTGTGACGGCCTCTCCCTTTTCCTTTCTCGGTGACCTGCAATGAATTCCATTCTTATTTTAGTTTTCTGGGAAGATTATGCTTTATCTAAGCATACACCAACTGGTTTGCAAGACATACTATCTCAAGTTTTGATGCAAATCATAGTAGACTAGAATTTAGCTTATCTTATATGCATGGTGAATATAAGCAAAGCATTAGCTTGAAACTTCCTCGCAAAAAAAAAAAAAAAACCTGCACTGCGCTTTTGTTTTCCAATAATCCTACATCTACGAAGGGTTACGAAGGGAAGTTACGTAACCTTCCTCTATGATCTTTCCACCCCCTGATTTTAAGTGGGTGGGGCCCCTTCCCCTGATTTGAGCCAACCAAAAACTTCCATATAAGCTCTTACGTAAATCACGTAGAATAAATTTTATAGGTGTAGCATTACTGGGCTCAAGCCCCTGCTCTCTAGCGGCATTGTAACAATGAAACCCTAGGTTCGATCGACACCAGATAACGAGTTGTCGGTTCTCTTCCGCCCTCCGGCCCCGAGTCTACCTATCATGTACCGGGGTCCTAAACAGAAAACATTTCATGTCTCGCATGTATGAAAGCCAACTATTCGACTTGTCAGACGCAGAAATCAAGTATGATAGCATTTGCATAACCTGTGAGGTGTGGATATGATAAAACACCTAGAAATTTATCATCGTAAATTATTCGGTGCACTAGATAACTTGCCTTGATTAGTTCTCACGTCAACACATTTTCGATAATAAAATACTTGTTGATGTGTGTCGATATGACTAATACAATTATTATTTTAATAAAATAGCCATTTTGATGAGATGGACATCATTTCTGTGATATCTGGATTGACCACAAAATAGTTCCGCTTCTTCAAAAAATTCTTAGTTGATGGACCGGCTGGCGAGGAGCTCCTCGTCCTTCATGTGAATACTATCATTGGACGTATTATCATTATTCAACGGACTTCTCATGAACACGTGGAAGTGGATTGGCATGTATTTTGGGTATGCTTTAGCGTACATAAAAGGGTCTAATCACCCAACCAATAAAACTAGTACTCCCTCCGTCCAAAAATATTTGTCGAAGAAAAGCATAAAAATGAATGTATCTAGAACTAAAATACATCTAGATACATCCATTCCTCCGACGGGAATTTCTGGACGGAGGGAGTATCAACTAATATAGATGGATGAAAAATACTTTTTAGCCAGATTTAGGGTGTGTGTACTAATCTTCACTTTGTGATCCTAACAATGCTAGGAGCAGTAATGGGCATGTACTCAAGTCGTCAATGGGCAATAGGATAACCCCCGCAAAAGAAGTTGAACATCAATGACATGCCTTATGTTAATAATAAGCTAAACAACTAGGATTTTTACCCCCTGCATCCAGTTTTAAGCGCTCCATTGAAAATGTTCTTGGACCCACTCACCGTGACGTGAGGAACTGATATTTGTTTATTGACGGGCGGCTGGAGCCAATGTAGGGCCTTTTTCATAAGCATGTTCACAATATAGCAGCGATGGTTTGTTTTAGCCGTGTTGTTAGCCGTATGTAAACTGTATCCATCCAGTAGTAAAAGGAAAAAAATGTAACGAGCTAAAAAAACATTGCCATCATGCACACACTATGCTGTGTGGATGGTGGCTATGAAATATTAGAGCAAACATCTGAGTTCCATGTGAGCCGTGCCGTGGATCCTGGCCGTAGCACGTTCAGGTGAGGAGCAGTAGCATTGCAGAAGGAACATGCGCATAATTACAAAATGACTAGCCATGCAATGCATTCAGCGACACTGTTCCGCAAGCGAAGCACGTGCGTGTTTTCCTTTCTTTTCGCTTTCCCAGCCCGAACCAGATTTTAAACAAAATGACGGTGCCCACCTGCAGCCCCCCGCCCATGGACCGCGACCACCCAACAGCGAGAGACGGGACGGGACGAGACGAACGGGCGACGCGCCACAGCCACTCACGCGAGCGACCACCGTCCCCGGTCTCTGCTCAGCAATCCGGAGCTAGAGCGCGGGGCGAGGCGAATCGACCGGTGGGCCCGCGCCCCGGCGAATCTTCCGCGTGGGGCCCGCAAAAGGGGCCGAATGACTGACCAGACCGGTCCTGCCCCGACACGACCGGGCCGCGTCCTCCCTCCTACGGGTACTCCTCCCGTGCCTCCACCGGCGGGCGTGGGACTGGTCGGTGGGTCCAGACACTTCTGGCAGGCGGGCCACACGGGATATTTTATGGGGTTATTATTTTGTTTCCCTCGCGTGCTGGCCGCTGGTTGGTCAGTACGATGGGCATGCCTACGGGCGCGGGGGAATGATTTGCGGTTGGACCGGCCGTGCGTGTGCGTCACGGGGAGGCAGCCGGTGGGTCGAGCGAGAGATTTTTTTTTTCTTGAGACAGGTCGAGCGAGAGATGGGCTCTGGAAGAACTCTCGTCGCTGCACCTGTGTGGGGCGAAGGAGTGCACAAACATGGGCCGATGCCGCTCACTTCTTAGTTTTAGTACACAAACATATTATTATATTTCATGAATATTTTTTGAAAAATTGTGTGTCTTATGTTTTTATAAAAATTTCTATACATGTGATTTGTTTATAAAATGGTACAAAGATATTTTATATGCTATGATTTTTTAAATGCCCGAACAATTCTTTTACGTTTCATGAAGATTTCTCTTGAAATTTCATGAATTTTTTTTAAGAAACATGTGAACATTTTGGTTGAATGGTATGAACGTCTCTTAGATGTCATGAACATTTTTATAAATGTGTGAATGTTTTGTTGTAAAAGTCATGAACATTTTGCTTAAAATGTGTGTTTTTCCTGAAAAATTATGAATATTGTCTTAATACAGGCGGGACACTTCTTACAAAGTCGATGATCATTTTTAATACACGATGACCATTTTCTAAAATACCCGAGTAACACACGATATCATATCTTGATATATTATATCTAGATACTCAAAATAATAAAATATTGTCTTTAGCTACCACATAATAGTATACTAGATGTGGACGTTACGTCCACTTGGAGGATGTATTTTTCCTAATAAGAAATGAAAGAACAAAAAGTTAGCCCCAACGCACGCTGTAGCCGCCACCTTCCAAAAAGTTAGGGTTCCTCGGCCTCCCGCCGGCGCCGTCGTCGGTCCTCCTCGTCTCCGGTGGCCTTAGGGCCATGGGGGCGGAGTGGATCCCGGTGCTTGCCAGTGGAAGGGCTTCGTTTTTAGATCTTTCTTCAAGTTTTGTTAGGGTTTGTGTTCTGCTCAGGAAGGCGAGACAACACGGCTTCAACATGGATTAAAGGTCTCCCCGCCTAGTCCCTGTTCCGGTGGTGCGTCTAGCATTGTCGGTGGACGTGTTGAGGTGTATCTCCGGCGGATCGGTCTTTGGTGGATTTGCTCGGATCTGGTCGTTGTTCGTCTATGTTCGTGTGTGTTTTCAGGTTGGATCCTTCTGATCTAATACGCTACTCTTAATCGGCGACGTTGCTGTTCTGCTGCATTGGTCCTATGGAGCCTTAACATAGCGACTTCCTGACTGTCTACTACAACATGTTTTGCTCGGTTCCGACGAGGGAGGGGCGTGGCAGCGGCGCGCCTTCGGCTCGCTTCAGTGCTGGTAGTCGTCGCTAGATGGTTTACGAATCTGGATGTAATTTTTATTATTTCTAATGTTCATTGTATTATCATGATTGAAGATGAATAGATTGGAAGTTTTCCTAAAAAAAAGAAAGAACAAAAAGTTCCCATGAAAACCGCAATCAACCCCTCCCCCTCCCCCCTCCCCCCCACACACATCTGGTCTTTTGAACTCTTTGTTAGGGACTGTTTTTTTTAACTCATGCGATGGCACTAGCGAGTCCTGGGAGAAAGCGAAAGAATACAGATAATACAAAGGTAAAAACTCTAAAATACTAAAATACGGAGAATACTTGGCCCACAGTATCTAGCTAGCGACACCCTATTGCTCTCCACCTTGGCGCTAGGTAACCCCTTCGTTAGAAAAACAAGATTTGTTATTTCTCACGTGCCTAAAATTCCTTTTCGAGTCAGTCACTTTTTTCGTTCTTCCTTCCCTCTTGGTAGGACCTCATCGGAGAAGAACTAGCCCCATCATCTATCTCAGGGTGAAGTCATGACCCTATTATCTATTTTAAGGGTCGGGGTGCAGAGGATTGCCAGAGGTTTTCATGGGTGGTGTCAGGCTTAGAGGGATGGATGGGGTGGAAGCGAGCAACGGTAATGGGGGAGGTTGAGGGAAGGGCGGGGCAGCAAGGCGGTGCACGGTAGTGCCCACTAGCCGCTGGTGGTGGAGGCCAGACATTATGGCGGGGTAGGCTGGGGCGTTCGGGAGGAGGAAGAGAATGAGCAGTAACTTGATCTATTTTGGACGGTTGGATGAACATCGGACGGTCCATATAAAAAATGACTGATGCAACTGTTTTTTTCAAGCACATGACAAATAGAGTCTCCCCAGAAAAAAAAAACATTTCTTCCTCCATGTTTACCAAAAAAAGGCTTTCGCCCCACTTTACAAATAAAGCAACCACCGAGCACAAAGTCAACAAGGTACCAACCGAACAACACACACACAACGCCACCGTAGGCAAGGTCCAACAAACAGGCACACAAACACTACACGGGTTCAGCTATGGGCACAGCACAACAAGCCCAACACATACCCAAGGCACGCACAACACACACACGACGGTGGTGAGGTAGAGAGGATCTTATCCGGCTCCTGTGGTGGAGGGGGAAGCGATGGAGCCATCCAAAGAGCCATCACGCGAAGCTGGGTGATGATGGAGGTGATGGCGTCTCTCTCCTTGTGGCGGCTAAGCGACCGCCAAAGCTGCAAGTAACCAGACCATTTGAACAGAGCGTCAGTAGCGCGACGAAGAGGGATACGCTGAATCACAAGCTTATTCCTAACAGTCCACAACGTCCAGGCTAGCACATCGATGGTCAACCACCGAATGTGGCGAGACGAGGGTGGTAACGCCTGGAGTTCGGCGAAGAGAGCGGGGAAGTTGTTGTGGTCCCAGCTTCCACCCACTATTTCATGGAAACAACTCCAGAGGAACTACGCGGACACGCAGGTGAAGAAGATATGGTTTGAATCCTCTTCAGGCCCGCAGAGCGGGCAACACCCATCACCAGGGCCGTTCTGTTTCAGGACCTCCATGCCAGACGGGAGGCGGCCACGAATCCATTGCCACAAGAAGATCCTAATCTTCAAGGGGAGCCGAATCTCCCAGATGGTGGTGGGAACCTCAGGCCCCGACGAGGGGGCTATGGCCTGGTAGAGAGATTTCATGGAGAATTGACCAGATGGCTCTAGGCGCCACCTGGTGCGGTCATCTCCCATATCAATATCAGGCTCGTGCAGAGCGATGCAGTCGAGCAAGTCATGCCAATCAGCATTCTCCACCGGTCCAAATGGTCTCCGGAACGCAAATTGCCCTAAGTCAATAAGGGCCACCACGACAGAAATCCGCAGATCTACCGCGATGGTGAATTGGTCAGAAAACCAAGCCATGAAGGGGACGTCCCTAGCCCATCTATCGAACTAGAAGAGCGTGCGGTGCCTGATCCAACCGCAATCAAGGTCCCGATGTGGAGGACTCGAAGGAGCTGAATGATGGATTTCCAGAATTGGGGGCCATCGGACCGCTGGCAGAAGGCGAGTGGCTGGCCACGGAGGTATTTCTGTTGGACGATGCGAAGCCATAGGCCACCCTCTACGTTCGCAATCCGCCAAAACCATTGAGTCAGGAGGGAAATGTTCATGCGTTTGGAGGACATGATCACGAGTCCGCCCTGGTCGCGAGGTTTACAGATCTCCGTCCATCGAACCATGTGGTACTTCTGCTTATCGCCCTTGCTAGCCCAGAAGAAGCGCCCCTGAACTCTGGAAATCTCATGGTGCAGAGTCTCAAGCAGGCTGTAAAAGCTCATAATGAATAGGAGCAGGCTGGATAGGGATGATTTAATGAGCACAGTCCGGGCTGCTTTAGAGAGCCACCGCCCCTGCCAAGGTCCAATGCGGTGTTGGAGCTTGGCCACCGTAGGGCGCATCTCGTCCACCATGAGCCTCGTGTCGCTAATGGGATCCCCAAATAAGTCGTGGGGAAGCTCCCGAGCTGACAGTTAAGACGGTCTGCAATAATCTGTCATTGGTCTTGGGAATATCCCAAGACCATCACCGCACTCTTATCAAAGTTGATCCTGAGGCCAAACATCTGCTGAAAGCATAGCAGGAGGAACTTCAAGTTCGTGATGTCGCTCGCAGAGCCTCCCACCATGATAATGGTGTCATCTGCATATTGGAGGAGGGAAATCCCATTCCCGCCTACTAGATGCGGGACTATGCCCTTGATATGACCCGCGGCCTTGGCCTTATCTAAGATGGCAGCCAGCGCATCCACAACCATGTTGAAGAGGAACAGGGAGAAGGGATCGCCCTGACGAACCCCACAAAATGTGGGGAAGTATGGTCCAATCTCTCTGTTTATGTTAATCGTAGTCCAGCCCGAGGAGACCATTTGCATCACGCGTGTCACCCATCTGTCGTCGAAGCCCTTCCAGAGCAAGCATTCCCGAAGGAAGGGCCAACTGACCTTGTCATATGCCTTGTGGAAGTCAAGTTTCAGGAAGACCGCCTTGAGGTGTTTGGTGTGTACCTCATGGAGTGCTTCATGAAACACTAGGACTCCGTCAAGGATATAACATCCCTGAATAAGTGTCGACTGATTAGGGTGAGTGATTCGGTCAGCTATGGGGGCCACCCTAATGGCGTACCCCTTCGCAAGGATGCGGAAGATGACATTGATCACCATAATCGGGCGGAATTGGCGGATATCCGAACCTCTAGTTATTTTGGGGATGAGGGTTATTATCCCGAAGTTAATCCTGGTGAGGTCGATGGATCCTACATAGAACTCCTCAAAAAGAGCCATCACCTTTGGCTAAATTACCTCCGAGAAGGTCTGGAAGAACTCCATTGGGAGGCCATCCGGGCCAGGGGCCGAAGATGGATTCATGCCCTTAATGGCCACCCACACTTCTGCCTTGGAGAACAGGGCCGTAAAGGCCGCGTTGTCTGCATCCGAGACACATCTATGGGTAGGTCAGATATCTTGCGCGAGGGCAAGCCCTCCCCGAGGGGAGGAAAAGAATAGGTCTCGGTAAAAGCCGTCTACATGGGCCCGGATGGCCTCCGGCTGCTGCAGGAGGATCTCGCCGTCCCAAAGGAGCGGGATGGAGTTATGGCACCGGCGGCCATTGGCGGTGGCCTGGAAGTAGGCGATATTGGCATCCCCCTTGAGGACCCAATTCTGCGTACCGCGCAAGCGCCAGTATGCCTCCTCATCTGTGTAGATGACCATGAGCTGGTCCTCTAGATCGTACCTAAGCATCCATTCCTTGGCCGAGAGGCCCGCGGCATCAGCACAGAGATCGAGGGACTGGATGGCCTCTAGGAGAGCTTTCTTTCGCTCCCGGATGTCCCGGCCCATGTTGGCACCCCATCCTTTCATGAATTGCCGTGACCGCTTAGCACAGAAGTGCCAGGAATCAACGGTCGAGAGGGAGCAATGGGGAGCTTCACGCGCCTCACGCCACCGAGCGACCACCGCAGTGACAAACCCATGCTGGTTTGGCCAGAAGGTTTCAAATCGGAAGTGGGGCGGTAGGGGGGACGATCATTCTCCAAAGATAGAAGGAGGGGGACGTGATCAGAACCAATCGCATAATTGCCCGGAGCGATGCTAGGGGCAGTGAATGTCCCACTCAGGAGAAGCAAAGACCCTGTCAAGGACGGAATGGGTCAGATCCGCTTGGCGGTTGGTCCAAGTGAACCTGGCACCAACCCTATCTAGCTCGCGGAGCCCCATGTCCGCGATGTAGTCATTGAACATCTGCATCCGGGGGAAGTTGACCAAATTATTGCTCTTGTCTTCCTCTGTACGGATGAGGTTAAAGTTGCCGCCCACCACCACCGGCAGCTGGGCGGTCGCTAACTTCGTGCGAAGCTCAGCGAGGAAGGCCTCAGAGCGGTGGTGATCCGCCGGACCATAGACCGCTATGACCTCCCATTTGAAGGTTAGGGCCCGCTCAAAAATCTCCATGCTAATGAAGACCTCGCCCCGGTGCATGCTTCCTACCTCAAAGGTGACTTCCTTAACATTTAGAAGGATGCCACCCGAGTGGCCCGTGCTTCCACTAGAACTAGAAGGGAGCCAGTGCCAAGCAAATAGGTCGGAGCTCAAATGATCGAGCTCCGATAGGGAGAATTCCGTACGCATCGTTTCTTGGATGGCCACAATGTCGATTCGCTCGTTCCGCATGTACTCAATCAATTGGCGGCGGCGGCCATCTTGGCCGAAACCGCGGATGTTCCAGAAGAGGATTCCATCACAAGACCATCGGGGGGCTGCTTGACCCCAAGACTCGGGACACGCTCTGGGCGCGGAGGGCTGCGGTGCGGGAGCGGGTGCGGCCCTGGATCTTAGCCAGATTGGCCGCCGCATGCGGCAGCGTGCTCGGGGAGGCCTCGGTAGAGGAACCCATGGAGGTCTGAAGGCGCGCGCGGGCCTCGGCAAGACGCCCATTGAAGATCTCCCGTGCACGAATAGCCTCAATCTGAACTAGCGGAGGCGCAATCTCTCCCCTGAACACGATGGCCAAGTCCGCAGCCACCTTTGCGAGCTGGCCAAGTGGTGCCGACTCGAGAGCAAAAAACGAGCAAGTAGCGGGAGTAGCTGGGATGGGCGAAGTACCTGGATCAAGGTTCCAGGCAGCGGCCCGGAGCTCTGCCCGCTCGGGAGTAGACAAAGATGGGCTGCCCTCCGGCCTGGCCGCCTCGATCCTAGCACTATGGTGAGAAGACATCACCGGGGTCGATGTCGATATGCCCTGCCTGGAGTAGGCCGCAGTCCAAGGTGGGAGTGGAGGAACGACCACGGGAGTGGAGGTGGTGTATGAGGAGTCCAGAGGCAGGGCCGATGGAGACGTGATCCGTAGCTCTATGAAGGTTAGCGGAGTCAGGGTCAAGGCGACACCAGGGGGGTCGGCCACTGCTACGTCTTGAGCTTGCGTTGGTTTTCCTTGAAGAGGAAAGGGTGATGCAACAATAGTAGCATAAGTATTTCCCTCAGTTTTTGAGAACCAAGGTATCAATCCAGTAGGAGGCTCCTCAACAAGTCCCACGAACCTACACAAACAAACAAAGAACTCGCAACCAACGCGACAAAGGGGTTGTCAATCCCTTCACGGCCACTTGCGAAAGTGAGATCTGATAGAGATAGTATGATAAGATAATTATATTTTTGGTATTTTATAATATAGATGCAGAAAATAAAGATGCAAATAAAAGTAAATTGGAAGCAAATATGATAAGAGATAGACCCGGGGGCCATAGGTTTCACTAGAGGCTTCTCTCGAGAGCATAAGTATTACGGTGGGTGAACAAATTACTGTCGAGCAATTGATAGAAAAGCGAATAAATATAACATTATCTAGGCATGATCATGTATATAGGCATCACGTACATAACAAGTAGACCGACTCCTGCCTGCATCTACTACTATTACTCCACACATCGACTGCTATCCAGCATGCGTCTAGAGTATTAAGTTCATAAGAACAGAGTAACACATTAAGAAAGATGACATGATGTAGAGAGATAAACTCAAGCAATATGATATAAACCCCATCTTTTTATCCTCGATGGCAACAATACAATACGTGTCTTGCAACCCTTTCTGTCACTGGGTAAGAACACCGCAAGATTGAACCCAAAGCTAAGCACTTCTCCCATGGCAAGAAAGACACTCAAAAGAGCACCTCATGCAACAAATTTGTCACACAACTTTTACCATACGTGCATGCTACGGGACTTGCCAACTTTTACAAAAGTATTTCTCAATTTCATAATTATGCACTAGCATGACCCTAACATTACTACCTTTATATCTCAAAACAATTATCAAGCATCAAATTGATCCTAGCATCCAATTCATTTTCTATGATAGTTTTTATTATACCCAACTCTGATGATCATCATTCTAGGACAAAATTCATAACCAAGGCAAATACCATGCTGTTCTAAGAGACTCTCAAAATAATATAAGTGAAGCATGAGAGACTAGCAATTTCTTCAAAATTAATCCACCGCCATGCTCTAAAAGATATATGTGAAGTACTAGAGCAAAATCTATCAAGCTCAAAAGATATAAGTGAAGCACATAGAGTATTCTAGCAAATTCTAATCAAATAGGATTTTCCCAAAAGGTGTGTACATCAAGGATGAGTGTGGTAAAACAGAAAGCAAGGACTAATATAATACATGACGCTCCAAGCAAAACGCATATCATGTGGCGAATAAAAATATAGCTCCAAGTAAAGTTACCAATGAACGAAGACGAAAGAGGGGATGCCTTCCCGGGGCATCCCCAAGCTTAGGCTTTTGGCCATCCTTGAATATCTTCGGTGCCTTGGGCATTCCCAAGATTAGGCTTTTGCCACCCTTTATTCCATAGTCCATAAAAGCTTTACCCAAAACTTGAAAACTTCACAACACAAAACTCAACAGGAAATCTTATAAGCTCCGTTAGTGAAAGAATACAAAACCACCACATAAGGTACTGTAATGAACTCATTCTTTATTTATTTTGGTGTTAAACCTACTGTATTCCAAGTTTTCTATGGTTCATACCCTTACATACTAGCCATAGATGCATCGAAATAAGCAAACAACACACGAAAGGCAGAATCTGTCAAAAACAGAACAGTCTGTAGCAATCTGTAACTAACGCAAACTTCTGAACCTTAAAAACACTACCAAAATAGGACGTCCTAAAAATTTGTTTATTGATCAGCAGCAAAAAAAATCAATGCAAAATCACGTTCCTGTGATTTATTGAATTTTTACTCGTGAGCACAAAGTTTTTGTTTTTCAGCAGAATCAAATTAACTATCATCATAGGTTATCCTATAGGTTCTACTTGGCACAAACACTAATTAAAAGATAAAAACACATCTAAACAGAAAGTCGAAACAAAATTTAACACTAAACAGGAACAAAAAGAAATAACATAAAGAAAATTGGGTTGCCTCCCAACTAGCGCTATCGTTTAACGCCCCTAGCTAGGCATAAAAGTGAAGATAGATCTAAGTAGTGCCATCTTTGGCACTTGGCTCATAGGTAGCTCGCATGATAGATTCATAAGGTAATTTGACTTTCTTTCTTGGAAAGTGCTCCATGCCTTTCTTTAATGGAAATTGGAATCTAATATTCCCTTCCTTCATATCAATAATCGCACCAATCGTTCTAAGAAAAGGTCTACCAAGAATAATAGGGCAAGAAAGATTGCAATCTATATCAAGAACGATAAATCAATGGGCACCAAATTTCTATTTGCAACAATAAGGGCATCATTGATCCTTCCTATTGGTTTTTTAATGGTGGAATCCGCAAGGTGCAAATTTAAAGAGCAATCATCAAGATCATGAAAACCTAGAATATCACATAGAGTTTTTGGAATCATGGAAACACTAGCACCCAAATCACACAAAGCGAAGCACTCATAATCTTTAATTCTAATCTTTATAGTAGGTTCCCACTCATCATTAAGTTTTCTAGGTATAGAAACTTCCAAATTAAGTTTTTCATCAAAAGATTGCATCAAGGCATCAACTATATGTTTGGTAAAAGCTTTATTTTGACTATAAGCATGTGGAGAATTAACAACGGATTGCAACAAGGAAATACAACTTTCTAAAGAACAATTATCATAATCAACTTCCTTGAAATCCGAGATAGTGGGTTCAATGCTATTTAAAGTCATGACCTCTCCAATCCCACTTTTACCAAATTTAGCATCAAGATCTAAAAACTCCGAATTTTTGGGACGCCTTTTAGGTAAAGTTGACTCATCTTCAGTCCCATAATTTTCAAGATTCATATTTCAAAACAAAGATCTAATAGGGAACACGTCAATAACTTTAAGATCTTCATCATTATTTTCATGGAAACTAGAAGAACACGCTTTTATAAAGCTATCTTTCTTAGCACGCAATCTAGCGGTTCTTTCCTTGCACTCGTCAATAGAAATTCTCATTACTTTGAGAGACTCATTGATATCATGCTTAGGAGGAGAAGATCTATGTTTAAGAGAATCAACATCAAGCGAAAGTCTATCAATGTTCCTAGCCAAATCATCAACTTTGAACAATTTTTCTTCAAGCAAAGCATTAAAATTCTTTTGAGAAATCATAAATTCTTTCACACTATTCTCAAAATCAGAGGGAATATTATTAAAATTACCATAAGAATTATTGTAGGAATTTCCATAATTATTAGAGGAATTACTAGGGAACGGTCTAGAATTAAAGTTTCCTCTATAAGCATTGTTTCCAAAACTATTCCTACCAACAAAATTCACATCCATAGATTCATTATTATTCTCAATCAAAGTAGACAAAGGCATATCATTGGGATCAAGAGGAGTATTTTTAGTAGCAAACATTTTCATAAGTTCATCCATCTTTCCACTCAAAACATTGATTTCTTCTATAGCATGCACTTATTTACTAGTAGATCGTTCGGTGTGCCATTGAGAATAATTTGCCATAATATTATCAAGAAGTTTTGTAGCATCTCCTAACGTGATTTCCATAAACATGCCTCCCGCGGACGAATCTAAGAGATTCCTAGAAGCAAAGTTCAAACCGACATAAATTTTTTGTATGATCATCCATAAATTCAGACCATGAGTAGGGCAATTGTGAATCATCAATTTCATTCTTTCCCAAGATTGGTCAACATGCTCATGATCAAGTTGTTTAAAAATAATAATATCGTTCCTAAGAGTGATGATCTTAGCGGGAGGAAAATACTTAGAGATAAAAGCATCTTTGCACTTGTTCCAAGAATCAATACTATTTTTAGGCAAAGACGAAAACCAAACTTTAGCACGATCTCTAAGTGAAAACGGAAATAACTTCAATTTAACAATATCATTTTCCGTATCTTTTTTCATTTGCATATCACACAAATCAACAAAGTTGTTTAGATGAGTAGCGGCATCTTCACTAGGAAGGCCGGCGAATTGATATTTCATAACAAGATCAGCAAAGCGATATTGATTTCACAAGACTCAACATCATTAAGAGGAGCAATCAGAGTACTAAGGAAATCATTATTATTGGTATTCGAGAAATCGCACAATTTGGTATTATCTTGCGCCACGACAACAAGTAATCCAACATACAAGCAAACAAAAAAAGGCAAACGAAAGAGAGGAGGATATTGGGAAAGAGAGGGCAAATAAAACGGCAAGGGTGAAGTGGGGGAGAGGAAAATGAGAGGCAAATGACAAATAATTTAAATGCGAGGGAGATGAGTTTGTGATGGGTACTTGGTATGTCTTGACTTGAGCGAGGACCTCCCCGGCAACGGTGCCAGAAATACTTCTTGCTACGTCTTGAGCTTGCGTTGGTTTTCCTTGAACAGGAAAGGGTGATGCAGCGATAGTAGCATAAGTATTTCCCTCAGTTTTTGAGAACCAATGTATCAATCTAGTAGGAGGCTCCTCAACAAGTCCCACGAACCTACACAAACAAACAAAGAACTCGCAACCAACGCAATAAAGGGGTTGCCAATCCCTTCACGGCCACTTGGGAAAGTAAGATCTAATAGAGATAATAAGATAAGATAAATATATTTTTGGTATTTTATAATATAGATGCAGAAAATAAAGATGCAAATAAAAGTAAATTGGAAGCAAATATGATAAGAGATAGACCCGGAGGCCATAGGTTTCACTAATGGCTTCTCTCAAGATAGCATAAGTATTACGGTGGGTGAACAAATTACTGTCGAGCAATTGATAGAAAAGCGAATAATTATAACGTTATCTAGGCATGATCATGTATATAGGCATCACGTCCGCAACAAGTAGACCAACTCCTGCCTACATCTACTACTATTACTCCACACATCGGCCGCTATCCAGCATGCATCTAGAGTATTAAGTTCATAAGAACAAAGTATCACATTAAGCAAGATGACATGATGTAGAGGGATAAACCGAAGCAATATGATATAAACCCCATCTTTTTATCCTCGATGGCAACAATACAATACGTGTCTTGCAACCCTTTCTATCACTGGGTAAGAACACCGCAAGATTGAACCCAAAGCTAAGCACTTCTCCCATGACAAGAAAGATCAATCTAGTAGGCCAAACCAAACTGATAATTCGAAGAGACTTGCAAAGATAACTCAATCATATGAAAGAATTCAGAGAAGATTCAATTATTATCCATAGATAAACTTGATCATAAACCCACAATTCGTCGGATCTCAACAAACACACCGCAAAAAGAGATTACATCGAATAGATCTCCACAAGAGAGAGGGAGAACATTGTATTGAGATCCAAAAAGAGAGAAGAAGCCATATAGCTAATAACTATGGACCCGAAGGTCCGTGGTAAACTACTCACAACTCATCGGAAGGGCTATGGTGTTGATGTAGAAGCCCTACGTGGTGGAATCCCCCTCCGGCAGAACGTCGGCGACGGCTCCAAGATGGGATCTCGCGGATACAGAAGGTTACGGTGGCAGAAGTATTTCTTTTGTGGCTCCCTGGATGTTTTCGGGGTATGTAGGCTTATATAGGAGGAAGAAGTATGTCAGTGGCCGCCCGAGGGGCCCACGAGACAGGGGGGCGCGCCCTATAGGGGGGGGCTACCCTCTCATGGCCACCTCGGCTACTTCTTGACTTGCACTCCAAGTCCTCTGGATCACGTTCGTTCCAAAAATCACGCTTCCGAAGGTTTCATTCCGATTGGACTCCGTTTGATATTCCTTTTCTTTGAAATACTGAAATAGGCAAAAAAAACAACAATACGGGTTGGGCCTCCGTTAGTAGGTTAGTCCCAAAAATGATATAAATGTGTAAAATAAAGCCCATAATCATCCAAAACGGGTAATATAATAGCATGGAACGATCAAAAATTATAGATACGTTGGCGACGTATCAGCCACCCCTAGGTCCGGCATGACCGGCTCGTCGAGAGGAGCCGCGAGGAGCAGGTCCAGGTCAGTCCCCGTCGCCCCGAATGGCACGATCGCTGTGGACGGGGGCGGGACGACCGGGGTCGAGTCGGCCTTGACGGATAAAGTAGCAAGGATGCCGGAGGGGTTACCTTCGGGGGAGTGAGGAGACGCCGCCGGGAAGACCTGAAGGCTCGCGTCTGAAGTGTCGCAGCCGTCAGCGGACAACAGGGGGGCTCGTAGCGTTGGATCGACCGGCCCCAGCATCGCCCTTGTCATCCGAGACAAGAGGCTGATCACGGGAGGGGGGGCTGTCCTCGAAATCATCATCGTCATCCTTCGAGCTGGAGTTGCGGCCGTGGCGGGGTCTCGGTCGCCGCGATGAACCCCCATGCCCCCACCATCGGGGCCACACCCCAAGAAGTTGTCGTTGGGGATGCGGGGGCGGCCAATGTGGTTGGGTGGCTCAAGGGAGATCCGGAGGTATGCCCTGGTCATTGAAGAACACTCGGACCGTGGCGCGGAGCTTGGACGAGTCGAGGGATTTGACCTTGACCCGCACTTCCTATTCCTTTCAGAGAGAGAGCTCGTCCACCATGACCACCTCGCCGAGGATGCGGGACATGTTCAGAATGACCCTCTCCAAACGGGCTATGTCGGGGAGGCCGCCAATGAGGAGCCATGCCGTGTCCAGGGCGGCTATTGTTGGAAATATGCCCTAGAGGCAATAATAAAATGGTTATTATTATATTTCCTTGTTCATGATAATTGTCTTTTGTTCATGCTATAATTGTATTAACTAGAAACCGTAATACATGTGTGAATACATAGACCACAACATGTCCCTGGTGAGCCTCTAGTTGACTAGCTCGTTGATCAATAGATGGTTATGGTTTCCTGACCATGGACATTGGATGTCATTGATAACGGGATCACATCATTAGGAGAATGATGTGATGGACAAGACCCAATCCTAAGCATAGCACAAGATCATGTAGTTCGTTTGCTAAAAGCTTTTCTAATGTCAAGTATCGTTTCCTTAGACCATGAGATTGTGCAACTCCCGGATACCGTAGGAATGCTTTGGGTGTAGCAAACGTCACAACGTAACTGGGTGGCTATAAAGGTACACTACAGGTATCTCCGAAAGTGTCTGTTGGGTTGGTATGAATCGAGACTAGGATTTGTCACTCCGTATGACGGAGAGGTATCTCTGGGCCCACTCAGTAATGCATCATCATAATGAGCTCAATGTGACTAAGTAGACAGTCGTGGTATCATGCATTACGGAACGAGTAAAGTGACTTGCCGATAACGAGATTGAACGAGGTATTGGGATACCGATGATCGAATCTCGGGAAAGTAACATACCGGTGGACAAAGGGAATTGTATACGAGATAGATTGAATCCCCGACATCGTGGTTCATCCGATGAGATCATCGTGGAACATGTGGGAGCCAACATGGGTATCCAGATCCTGCTGTTGGTTATTGGCCGGAGAACGTCTCATTCATGTCTGCATGGTTCCCGAACCCGTAGGGTCTACACACTTAAGGTTCGGTGATGCTAGAGTTGTTATGGGAAATTGTATGTGGTTACCGAAGGTTGTTCGGAGTCCCGGATGAGATCCCGAACGTCATGAGGAGTTCCGGAATGGTCCGGAGGTGACGATTTATATATGGGAAGTCCATTTTCAGTCGCCGGAATGGTTTTGGGGGTTATCGGTATTGTACCGGGACCACCGAAAGGTGTACGGAGGTCCACCGGGTGGGGCCACCTGCGCCGGGGGACTTAATGGGCTGAATATGGGAGGGAACCAGCCCTTAGTGGGCTGGTGCGTGATACGTCTCCAACGTATCTATAATTTTTTTATTGTTCCATGCTATTATATTACCTATTTTGGATGCCTATCGGCTTTATTTTACACATTTATATCATTTTTGGGACTAACCTATAACCGGAGGCCCAGCCCGTATTGCTATTTTTTTGCCTATTTCAGTATTTCGAAGAAAAGGAATATCAAACGGAGTCCAAACGGAATGAAACCTTCGGGAGCGTGATTTTTGGAACGAGCGTGATCCAGAGGACTTGGAGTGCAAGTCAAGAAGCAGCCAAGGCACCCACGAGGGTGGGGGCGCGCCCACCCCTACAGGGTGCACCCCCCTGTCTCGTGGGCCCCTCGGGTGGCCACCGACGTACTTCTTCCTCCTATATAAGCCTACATACCCCGAAAACATCCAAGGAGCCACCAAAGAAATATTTCCGCCACCGTAACCTTCTGTATCTGCGAGATCCCATCTTGGAGCCATCGCCGGCGCTCTGCCGGAGGGGTAATCCACCACGGAGGGCTTCTACATCAACACTATAGCCCCTCCAATGAGTTGTGAGTAGTTTACCACAGACCTTCAGGTCCATAATTATTAGCTAGATGGCTTCTTCTCTCTTTTTGGATCTCAATACAATGTTCTCCCCCTCTCTTGTGGAGATCTATTCGATGTAATCTCTTTTTGCGGTGTGTTTGTCGAGATCCGATGAATTGTGGGTTTACGATCAAGTTTATCTATGGATAATAATTGAATCTTCTCTGAATTCTTTTATGTATGATTGAGTTATCTTTGCAAGTCTCTTCGAATTATCGGTTTGGTTTGGCCTACTAGATTGATCTTTCTTGCCATGGGAGAAGTGCTTAGCTTTGGGTTCAATCTTGCGGTGTTCTTACCCAGTGATAGAAAGGGTTGCAAGACATGTATTGTATTGTTGCCATCGAGGATAAAAAGATGGGGTTTATATCATATTGCTTGAGTTTATCCCACTACATCATGTCATCTTTCTTAATGCGTTACTCTGTTCTTATGAACTTAATACTCTAGATGCATGCTGGATAGCGGTTGATGTGTGGAGTAATAGTAGTAGATGCAGGCAGGAGTCGGTCTACTAGTCATGGACGTGATGCCTATATACATGATCATGCCTAGATAACATCATAATTATTCGCTTTTCTATCAATTGCTCGACAGTAATTTGTTCACCCACCATAATACTTATGCTATCTTGAGAGAAGCCTCTATGAAACTTATGGCCCCCGGGTCTATCTTTTATCATATAAGTTTCTAATCTACTTTTATTTGCATCTTTATTTTCTGCATCTATATTATAGAATACCAAAAAAATTATTTATCTTATCATATTATTCTATCAGATCTCACTTTCGCAAGTGGCTGTGAAGGGATTGACAACCCCTTTATCGCGTTGGTTGCGAGTTCTTTGTTTGTTTGTGTAGGTTCGTGGGACTTGTGAGGAGCCTCCTAGTGGATTGATACCTTGGTTCTCAAAAACTGAGGGAAATACTTACGCTACTGTGCTGCATCACCCTTTCCTCTTCAAGGAAAACCAACGCAAGCTCAAGACGTAGCAAGAAGGATTTCTGGCGCCGTTGCCGGGGAGGTCTTCACTCAAGTCAAGACATACCAAGTACCCATCACAAACTCATCTCCCTCGCATTTACATTATTTTCCATTTGCCTCTCATTTTCCTCTCCCGCACTTCACCCTTGTCGTTTTATTTGCCCTCTCTTTCCCAATCTCCTCTCTTTTCCGCTTGCCTTTTTCTTCCTCTCTCTTTCGCTTGCTTTTTCTTCCTTGCTTTTTGTTTGCCGTTATGTCTGAAATTGGGGAGATTATCGTTGATATGGACAATAATGATAACATGGAAAATTCTGAGGCTCCGGCTGAAGAACCCCCTATCTTGCATACTAAAAAGTTTCGAATCGGTAGTGGTAACATTATTGGAAAAGGTGTTATTCAAGATTTCTTTACTTGTGCTGGTGCTTTACCTTCCATGGGTGGTTCTATTCTTCATAAAACTAGTAGTCTTGCGGATGCTATCGCTATGCTTGTAGTTGAACTTGAGAGACAATTTATGCATATGCATCCTTGCATACAAAGAATTTTCCTATAATTTTCCAATATTGAGCATTCTTCTGTTAAGCGTGTTGTTACTATCTTTTTGGCTCATGAGTTTAGATTTATAATAAGAGAGGCCAAAGAAATCTTTGCGCATTATAGGGTGGACGCTGGTCGTCCTCCCATAGAGGCGGTCCTCTTTGATCAAGAGGAAATTAGGCGTTTTCAATCTTCGGACTATGTTGCTTTCAATGAAAACCTTAGAAAAAAGGTTCCTACCAATGTCTTGATTGATAGAATTTCTGAACTTAATAATGATTTTGCTCTTCGAAATAATGAGCTAGGATACTCTCTTGAGTATAGGCTCACGAGATTTTGCCAAAAGAATGCTTTTAGTGATGAATTAGTTGTGCATTATGAAGGGCCAAGGGAGGAACCCGTTCCTCCTGAGATTGATCTTGAGGACTTTTGTCCCACTAAATTTAGCCCTTTTGATTATTTTTGCTTGCCTCAAAGGAAACTTGCTGCCGAACATAGGGAATATGAGATGAGTTTTCAAGATCTATCTTATTATTATGGCACTACTTAGATCTATCTTCGCTTTTATACCTAGCTAGGGGCGTTAAACGATAGCGCTAGTTGGGAGGCAACCCAATTTTCTTTGTGTTTCTTGTTTTTGTTCCTATTTAGTAATAAATTTTGTTTCTACTTTCTGTTTAGATGTGTTTTTATCTTTTAATTAGTGTTTGTGCCAAGTAGAACCTATAGGATAACCTATGATGATAGTTAATTTGATTCTGCTGAAAAACAAAAACTTTGTGCTCACGAGTAAAAATTCAATAAATCACAGGAACGTGATTTTGCATTGATTTTTTTTGCTGCTGATCAATAAATCACAGTAGGTTTAACACCAATATAAATAAAGAATGAGTTCATTATAGTACCTTATGTGGTGGTTTTGTTTTCTTTCACCAACGGAGCTTATGAGATTTCCTGTTCAGTTTTGTGTTGTGAAGTTTTCAAGTTTTGGGTAAAGATTTAATGGAGTATGGAATAAAGGGTGGAAAAAGCCTAAGCTTGGGGATGCCCAAGGCACCCCAAGATATTCAAGAATAGCCAAAAGTCTAAGCTTGGGGATGCCCTGGGAAGGCATCCCCTCTTTCGTGTTCGTTCATTGGTAACTTCACTTGGAGCTATATTTTTATTCGCCACATGATATGTGTTTTGCTTGGATCTTCGTGCATTATATTAGTATTTGCTTGTTAGTTAATCACAATCATCCTTGATGTACACACCTTTTGGGAGAAGCCTATTTGATTGAAATTTTATTAGAATATGCTACGTGCTTCACTTATATCTTTTGACCTAGATAGTTTTTGCTCTAGTACTTCACTTATATCTTTTAGAGCACGGCGGTGGATTAATTTTGAAGAAATTTTTGATCTCTCATGCTTCAATTATACTATTTTGAGAGTATCTTAGAACATCATGGTATTTTCTTTAGTTATGAATTTAGTCCTAGAATGATGAGCATCCAAGTTGGGTATAATAAAAACTATCATAGAAAGTGCATCAAACACTAGGATCAATTTGATGCTTGATAATTGTTTTGAGATATAAAGGTAGTAATGCTAGAATCATGCTAGTGGATAATTATGAAATTGAGAAATACTTGTGTTGAAGTTGGCAAGTCCCGTAGCTGCACATATGGTAAAAGTTGTGTGACAAATTTATTGCATGAGGTGCTCTTTTGATTGTCTTCTTATGAGTGGCAGTCGGGGACGAGCGGTGGTCTTTTCCTACCAATCTATCCCTCTAGGGGCATGCGTAGTAGTACTTTGATTCGAGGGCTAAGTGGACTTTTGAAATAAGTATATGAGTTCTTTATGACTAATGTGAGTCCATGGATATACGCACACTCACCCTTCCACTATGCTAGCCTCCATTTTACCGCGCAATTTTCGCCGGTATCATGAACCCATTATTTACCTTCCTCAAAACAGCCACCATACCTACCTATCATGGCATTTCCATAGCCATTCCGATATATATTGCCATGCAACTTTCCAATGTTCCGTTTATTATGACACGTTCCATCATTGTCATATTGCTCTTTGCATGATCATGTAGTTGACATCGTATTTGTGGCAAAGCCACCTTCATAATTTTCATACATGTCACTCTTGATTCATTGCATATCCCGGTACACCGCCAGAGGCATTCATATAGAGTCATATCTTGTTCTAGCTTTGAGTTGTAATTCTTGAGTTGTAAATCAATAAAAGTGTGATGATCTTCATTATTAGAGCATTGTTCTAGTGAGGAAAGGATGATGAAGACTATGATTCCCCCACAAGTCGGGATGAGACTTCGGACTTTATAAAAATAAAAAAGGCCAAAGAAGCCCACCAAAAAGAAAAAAAGAAAAAAAGAAAAAAAAAGAAAAAAAAGAGAAAAAGAGAAAAAAGAGAAAAATAAAAAAATAAAATGAGAGAAAAAGAGAGAAGGGACAATTGCTACTATCTCTTTTCCACACTTGTGCTTTAGAATAGCACAATGATCTTCATAATAGAGAGTCTCCTATGTTGTCACTTTGATATACTAGTGGGAATTTTTCATTATAGAACTTGGCTTGTATATTCCATTGATGGGCTTCCTGAAAACGCCCTAGGTCTTCGTGAGCAAGCAAGTTGGATGCACACCCACTTAGTTTCTTTTGTTGACCTTTCATACATTTATAACTCTAGTGCATCCGTTGCATGGAAATCCCTACTCACTCACATTGATATCTATTAATGGGCATCTCCATAGCCCGTTGATACGCCTAGTTGATGTGAGACTATCTTCCCCCTTTTTTGTCCTTACAACCGCCACCATAGACCACCATAGTGCTATGTCCATGGCTTGCGCTCATGCATTGCGTAAGAGTTGAAAAAAAGATGAAGCGCATTAAAAAGTATGAACCAATTGCTCGGCTCGTCATCGGGGTTGTGCATGATAGGAGTATTTTGTGTAATGAAAATGAAGCATGACCTAACTATATGATTTTGTAGGGATAAGCTTTCTTTGGCTATGCTATTTTGATAGGACATGATTATTTGTTAGTACGCTTCGAAGTATTATTATTTTTATGTTTTATAAGCTTTTGTCTTGAATCATTTGGATCTGAACATTCATGCCACAATAAAGAAAATTACATTAAGAATTATGCTAGGTAGCATTCCACATCAAAAATTCTGTTTTTATCATTTACCTACTCGAGGATGAGAGGGAATTAAGCTTGGGGATGCTTGATACGTCTCCAATGTATCTATAATTTTTGATTGTTCCATGCTATTATATTACCTGTTTTGGATGTCTATGGGCTTTATTTTACACATTTATATCATTTTTGGGACTAACCTACTAACCGGAGGCCCAACCCGTATTGCTGTTTTTTTTGCCTATTTCACTATTTCAAAGAAAAGGAATATCAAACGGAGTCTAAACGGAATGAAACCTTCGGGAGCGTGATTTTTGGAACGAACGTGATCCAGAGGACTTGGAGTGCAAGTCAAGAAGCAGCCGAGGCATCCACGAGGGAGGGGGGCGCGCCCACCCCTACAGGGCGCGCCCCCTGTCTTGTGGGCCCCTCGGGCGGCCACCAACATACTTCTTCCTCCTATATAAGCCTACATACCCCGAAAACATCCAGGGAGCCACCGAAGAAATATCTCCACCACCGTAACCTTCTGTATCCGCGAGATCCCATCTTGGAGCCGTCGCCGGTGTTCTGCCGGAGGGGGAATCCACCACGGAGGGCTTCTACATCAACACCATAGCCCCTCCAATGAGTTGTGAGTAGTTTACCACAGACCTTCGGGTCCATAGTTATTATCTAGATGGCTTCTTCTCTCTTTTTGGATCTCAATACAATGTTCTCCCCCTCTCTTGTGGAGATCTATTCGATGTAATCTCTTTTTGCGGTGTGTTTGTCGAGATCCGATGAATTGTGGGTTTATGATCAAGTTTATCTATGGATAATAGTTGAATCTTCTCTGAATTCTTTTATGTACGATTGACTTATCTTTGCAAGTCTCTTCGAATTATCGGTTTGGTTTGGCCTACTAGATTGATCTTTCTTGCCATGGGAGAAGTGCTTAGCTTTGGGTTCAATCTTGTGGTGTTCTTACCCAGTGACAGAAAGGGTTGCAAGACACATATTGTATTGTTGCCATCGAGGATAAAAAGATGGAGTTTATATCATATTGCTTGAGTTTATTCCTGTACATCATGTCATCTTTCTTAATGCGTTACTCTGTTCTTATGAACTTAATACTCTAGATGCATGCTGGATAGCGGTCGGTGTGTGGAGTAATAGTAGTAGATGCAGGCAGGATTCGGTCTACTTGTCATGGACGTGATGCCTATATACATGATCATGCCTAGATAACATCATAATTATTCGATTTTCTATCAATTGCTCGACAGTAATTTGTTCACCCACCGTAATACTTATGCTATCTTGAGAGAAGCCTCTAGTGAAACCTATGGCCCCCGGGTCTATCTTTTATCATATAAGTTTCCAATCTACTTTTATTTGCATCTTTATATTCTGCATCTATATTATAAATACCAAAAACGTATTTATCTTATCATATTATCTATATCAGATCTCACTTTCGCAAGTGGCCGTGAAGGGATTGACAACCCCTTTATCGCGTTGGTTGCGAGTTCTTTGTTTGTTTGCGTAGGTTCGTGGGACTTGTGAGGAGCCTCCTACTAGATTGATACCTTGGTTCTCAAAAACTGAGGGAAATACTTACGCTACTGTGCTGCATCACCCTTTCCTCTTCAAGGAAAACCAAGGCAAGCTCAAGACGTAGCAGTGCGCCCCTCCCCAAGGGCCCAAGGTGTTGGAAATATGCCCTAGAGGCAATAATAAATTAGTTATTATTATATTTCCTTGTTCATGATAATCGTTTATTATCCATGCTATAATTGTATTGATAGGAAACTCAGATACATGTGTGGATACATAGACAACACTATGTCCCTAGTAAGCCTCTAGCTGACTAGCTCGTTGATCAATAGATGGTTACGGATTCCTGACCATGGACATTGGATGTCGTTGATAACGGGATCACATCATTAAGAGAATGATGTGATGGACAAGACCCCTATCCTAAGCCTAGCACAAAGATCGTAGTTCGTATGCTAAAGCTTTTCTAATGTCAAGTATCATTTCCTTAGACCATGAGATTGTGCAACTCCCGGATACCGTAGGAATGCTTTGGGTGTACCAAACGTCACAACATAACTGGGTGGCTATAAAGGTGCACTACAGGTATCTCCGAAAGTGTGTGTTGGGTTGGCACGAATCAAGACTGGGATTTGTCACTCTGTGTAAACGGAGAGGTATCTCTGGGCCCACTCGGTAGGACATCATCATAATGTGCACAATGTGATCAAAGGGTTGATCATGAGATGATGTGTTACGGAACGAGTAAAGAGACTTGCCGGTAATGAGATTGAACAAGGTATCGGTATACCGACGATCGAATCTCGGGCAAGTACAATACCGCTAGACAAAGGGAATTGTATACGGGATTGATTGAGTCCTTGACATCGTGGTTCATCCGATGAGATCATCGTGGAACATGTGGGAGCCAACATGGGTATCCAGATCCCGCTGTTGGTTATTGAACGGAGAACGTCTCGGTCATGTCTGCATGGTTCCCGAACCCGTAGGGTCTACACACTTAAGGTTCGATGACGCTAGGGTTATAAAGGAAGTTTGTATGTGGTTACCGAATGTTGTTCGGAGTCCCAGATGAGATCTCGGACGTCACAAGGAGTTTCGGAATGGTCCGGAGGTAAAGATTTATATATGGGAAGTCCTGTTTTGGTCACCGCAAGGCCCAAGGCGCAGGGAAGAGGGGGAGCGGGGCAAACCCTAGGGCAGATGGGCCCTAAGGCCCACCCCAGGTGCGCCTCCCCTCTCTCCCCTTCTGGCCGCCACCCAGATGGCATCCGGGGGCTGCCGCCACCCCTGGGAAGGGAACCCTAGAGGGGGCGCAGCCCCTTCCCCTTCCCCTATAAATAGTTGAGGTCTAGGGGCTGCCCAAGACATGAGTTTCTCTCCCTCTTGGCGCAGCCCTACCTCTCTCCCTTCTCCTCTCCCGCGGTGCTTGGCGAAGCCCTGCGGGATTGCCACGCTCCTCCACCACCACCACGCCGTTGTGCTGCTGCTGGACGGAGTATTCATCAACCTCTCCCTCTCTCCTTGCTGGATCAAGGCGTGGGAGACGTCACCGGGCTGTACGTGTGTTGAACACGGAGGTGCCATCCGTTCGGCACTAGGATCTCCGGTGATTTGGATCACGACGAGTACGACTCCTTCAACCCCGTTATCTTGAACGCTTCCGCTTAGCGATCTACAAGGGTATGTAGATGCACTCTCCTTCCCCTTGTTACTGGTTTCTCCATAGATAGATCTTGGTGACACGTAGGAAATTTTTGAATTTCCGCTACGTTCCCCAACAGTGGCATCATGAGCTAGATCTATTGCGTAGATTCTTTGCACGAGTAGAACACAAAGTAGTTGTGGGCGGTGATTTTGTTCAATATGCTTACCGTTACTAGTCCAATCTTGTTTCGACGGTATTGTGGGATGAAGCGGCCCGGACCGACCTTACACGTACACTTACGTGAGACAGGTTCCACCGACTGACATGCACTTGGTGCATAAGGTGGCTAGCGGGTGCCAGTCTCTCCCACTTTAGTCGAAACGGATTCGATGAAAAGGGTCCTTATGAAGGGTAAATAGCAATTGGCATATCCCGTTGTGGTTTTGCGTAGGTAAGAAACGTTCTTGCTAGAAACCCATAGCAGCCACGTAAAACATGCAAACAACAATTAGAGGACATCTAACTTGTTTTTGCAGGGTATGCTATGTGATGTGATATGGCCAAGAAGAATGTGATGAATGATATGTGATGTATGAGATTGATCATGTTCTTGTAATAGGAATCACGACTTGCATGTCGATGAGTATGACAACCGGCAGGAGCCATAGGAGTTGTCTTAATTTATTGTATTACCTGCGTGTCATTGAACAACGCCATGTAATTACTTTACTTTATTGCTAACCGGTAGCCATAGTAGTAGAAGTAATAGTTGGCGAGACAACTTCATGAAGACACGATGATGGAGATCATGATGATGGAGATCATGGTGTCATGCCGGTGACGATGATGATCATGGAGCCCCGAAGATGGAGATCAAAAGGAGCAAAATGATGTTGGCCATATCATGTCACTATTTGATTGCATGTGATGTTTATCATGTTTATGCATCTTGTTTGCTTAGAACGACGGTAGTAAATAAGATGATCCCTTATTAAAATTTCAAGAAAGTGTTCCCCCTAACCGTGCACCGTTGCGAAAGTTCGTCGTTTTGAAGCACCACGTGATGATCGGGTGTGATAGATTCTTACGTTCACATACAATGGGTGTAAGCCAGATTTACACACGCGAAACACTTAGGTTAACTTGACGAGCCTAGCATGTACAGACATGGCCTCGGAACACAAGAGACCGAAAGGTCGAGCATGAGTCGTATAGTAGATACGATCAACATGAAGATGTTCGCCGATGATGACTAGTCCATCTCACGTGATGATCGGACACAGCCTAGTTGACTCGGATCATGTGATCACTTAGATGACTAGAGGGATGTCTATCTGAGTGGGAGTTTATGAGATGAACTTAATTATCCTGAACATAGTCAAAAGATCTTTGCAAATTATGTCGTAAGCTCGCGCTTTAGTTCCACTGTTTAGATATGTTCCTAGAGAAAATATAGTTGAAAGTTGACAGTAGCGATTATGCGGACAGTAGAAAGCTTATGTCCTTAATGCACCGCTTAGTGTGCTGAACCCCAATCGTCGTCTGTGGATGTTGAGAACTTCGGACATACACGTTTTGATAACTACGTGATAGTTCAGTTAAACGGTTTAGAGTTGAGGCACCAAAGATGTTTTTTCGAAACGTCGCGAAACATATGAGATGTTTCGAGGGCTGAAATTGGGATTTCAGGCTCGTGCCCACGTCAAGAGGTATAAGACCTCCAACGATTTTCTTAGCCTGCAAACTAAGGGAGAAAAGCTCAATCGTTGAGCTTGTGCTCAGACTGTCTGAGTGCAACAATCACTTGAATCGAGTGGGAGTTGATCTTCCAGATGAGATAGTGATGTTTCTCCAAAGTCATTGCGACCAAGCTGCTAGAGCTTCGTGATGAACTATAACATATCAGGGATAGATATGATGATCCTTGAGGTATTCACGATGTTTGACACCGTGAAAGTAGAAATCAAGAAGGAGCATCAATTGTTGATGGTTGGTGAAACCACTAGTTTCAAGAAGGGCAAGGGCAAGAAGGGACACTTCATGAAACGGCAAATCAGTTGCTGCTCCAGTGAAGAAACCCAAGGTTGAACCCAAACCCGAGACTAAGTGATTCTGTAATAAGGGGAACAGCCACTGGAGCAGAATTACCCTAGATACTTGGTAGATAAGAAGGCTGGCAAGGTCGATAGAAGTATATTGGATATACATTATGTTAATGTGTACTTTACTAGTACTCCTATTAGCACCAGGGTATTAGATACCGGTTCGGTTGCTAAGTGTTAGTAACTCGAAATAAAAGCTACAGAATAAACGGAGACTAGCTAAAGGTGAGCTGACGATACGTGTTGGAAGTGTTTCCAAGGTTGATGTGATCAAGCATCGCACACTCCCTTCTACCATCGAGATTGGTGTTAAACCTAAATAATTGTTATTTGGTGTTTGCGTTGAGCATAGACATGATTGGATTATGTCTGTCCCAATACGGTTATTCATTTAAGGAGAATAATGGTTACTTTGTTAAATTGAATAATACCTTCAATGGTCTAGCCCTTAAAAGGAATGGTTTATTGAATCTTGATCGTAGTAATACACATTTTCATGCCAAAAAGGATATAAGATAGTAATGATAGTACCACTTACTTGTGGCACTGCCATGTAAGTCATATTGGTGTAAAACGCATGAAGAAACTCCATGTTGATGGATCTTTGGACTCACTCATTTTTGAAAAGTTTGAGACATGCAAACCATGTCTATTGGTGTATACGCATGAAGAAACTCCATGCAGATGGATCATTTGGACTCACTTGATTTTGAATCACTTGAGATATGCAAATAATACCACATAGGCAAGATGACTGAAAAGCCTCGTTTTCAGTAAGATGGAACAAGATATCAACTTGTTGGAAGTAACACACTTTGGTGTGTGCAGTCCAATGAGTGCTGAGGCATGCAGTGAATATCGTTATGTTTTACTTCACAGATGATTTAAGTAGATACTGTATATTTACTTGATGAAACACAAGTCTGAATTATTGAATGGTTCAAGTAATTTCAGAGTGAAGTTGAAGGTCATTGTGACAAGAGGATAAAATGTCTATGATATGATCATAGAGATGAGTATCTGAGTTACGAGCTTTGGCACACAATTAAGACATTGTGGAAATTGTTTCACAATTAATACCGCCTGGAACACCATAGTGTGATGGTGTGTCCGAACATCATAGTTGCACCCTATTGGATATGGTGCGTACCATGATGTCTCTTATCGAATTACCACTATCGTTCATGGGTTAGGCATTAAAGACAACCAAACTCACTTTATTAGGGCACCACGTAATTCCGTTGAGACGACACCGTTTGAACTATGGTTTGGAGAAACCTAAGTTGTCGTTTCTTAAAAGTTTGGGGATGCGACGCTTATGTGAAAAGATTTCAGGCTGATAATCTCGAACCCAAAGCGGATAAAATACATCTTCATAGGATAACCAAAATGGTTGGGTATACCTCCTATCTCAGATCCGGAAGCAAAAGTAATTGTTTCTAGAAACGGGTCCTTTCTCGAGGAAAAGTTTCTCTCGAAAATTGAGTGGGAGGATGGTGGAGACTTGATGAGGTTATTGAACCGTCACTTCAACAAGTGTGTAGCAGGGCACAGGAAGTTGTTTCTCTGGAGCCTACACTAATTGAAGTAGAAGCTTATGATAGTGATCATGAAGTTTTTGGATCAATTCACTACCGTACATCGTAGGGTGACAAGGATATGTACTACTTCACAGTGGTACAATAATCCTGTCTTGAAGGTCATGTTGCTAGTCAACAATGAACCTACGAGCTATGGAGAAGCGATGGTGGGCCCAAATTCCGACAAATGGTTAGAAACCATGAAATCCGAGATAGGATCCATGTATCAGAACAAAGCATGGACTTTGGTGGACTTGCCCGATGATCGACAAGCCATTGAGATAAATGGATCTTTAAGAAGAAGACGGACGTGGACGGTAATGTCACCATCTATGAAGCTCGACTTGTGGCGAAGAGTTTTTTCACAAGTTCAAGGAGTTGACTACGATGAGATTTTCTCATCCGTAGCGATGCTTAAGCCCGTCGGAATCAAGCTAGCATTAGCTGCATTTATGAAATCTGGCAGATGGATGTCAAAACGAGTTTCCTTACCAGTTTTCGTAAGGAAAGGTTGTATGTGACACAATCAGAAAGGTTTTGTCGGTCCTAAGGATGCTAAAAGGTATGCTAGCTCCAGCGATCCTTCCATGGACTGGAGTAAGCATCTCAGAGTTGGAATATGCACTTTGATAAGATGATCAAAGATTTTGGGTTTATACAAAGTTTGTGAGAAACTTGTGTTTCCAAAGAAGTGAGTGGGAGCACTATAGAATTTCTGATGAGTATATGTTGTTGACATATTGTTGATCAGAAATGATGTAGAATTTCTGGAAAAGTATATAGGGTTATTTGAAGGGTGTTTTTCAATGGAAAACCTGGATTAAGCTACTTGAACATTGAGCATCAAGATCTATGAGGATGGATCAAAACGCTTAATGGTACTTTCAAAATGAGCACATACCTTGACATGATCTTCAAGGTGTTCAAGATGGATCAGTCAAAGAAGGAGTTCTTGCCTGAGTTGTAAGGTATGAAGTTAAGAGTTAAAGCTCGACCACGGCAGAAGAGAGAGAAAAGACGAATGTCATCCCCTATGCTTCAGACGTAGGCTCTATAGTATGCTATGTTGTGTACCGCACCGGAAGTGTGCCTTGCTATGAGACAGTCAAGGGGTACAAGAATGATCCAGGAATGGATCATTGGACAGCGGTCAAAATTGTCCTTGGAATAAATAAGGACATGTTTCTCGATTATGGAGGTGACAAAGAGTTCGGCGTAAAGGGTTACGTCGATGCAAGCTTTAACACCTATCCGAATGACTCTGAGTAGCAAACCGGATACGTATAGTGGAGCAACCATTTGGAATAGCTTCAAGTGGAGCGTAGAAGCAGCATTTACAATATGACATAGAGAATTGCGAAGTACATACGGATCTGAAAGTTGCAGACCAGTTGACTAAAACCTCTCTCACAAGCAAAACATGATCAAACCCCAGAACTCATTGAGTCTTAATCACATGATGATGTGAACTAGTTTAATGACACTAGTAAACTCTTTGGATGTTGGTCACATGGCGATGTGACGTGTGAGTGTTAATCACATGACGATGTGAGCTAGATTATTGACTCTAGTGCAAGTGGGAGACTGTTGGAAATATGCCCTAGAGGCAATAATAAATTAGTTATTGTTATATTTCCTTGTTCATGATAATCGTTTATTATCCATGCTATAATTGTATTGATAGGAAACTCAGATACATGTGTGGATACATAGACAACACTATGTCCCTAGTAAGCCTCTAGATGACTAGCTCGTTGATCAATAGATGGTTACGGTTTCCTGACCATGGACATTGGATGTCGTTGATAACGGGATCACATCATTAGGAGAATGATGTGATGGACAAGACCCCAATCCTAAGCCTAGCACAAAGATCGTAGTTCGTATGCTAAAGCTTTTCTAATGTCAAGTATCATTTCCTTGGACCATGAGATTGTGCAACTCTCGGATACCGTAGGAATGCTTTGGGTGTACCAAACGTCACAACGCAACTGGGTGGCTATAAAGGTGCACTACAGGTATCTCCGAAAGTGTGTGTTGGGTTGGCACGAATCGAGACTGGGATTTGTCACTCCGTGTAAACGGAGAGGTATCTCTGGGCCCACTCGGTAGGACATCATCATAATGTGCACAATGTGATCAAAGGGTTGATCACGGGATGATGTGTTATGGAACAAGTAAAGAGACTTGCCGGTAACTAGATTGAACAAGGTATCGGTATACCGACGATCGAATCTCGGGCAAGTACAATACCGCTAGACAAAGGGAATTGTATACGGGATCGATTGAGTCCTTGACATCGTGGTTCATCCGATGAGATCATCGTGGAACATGTGGGAGCCAACATGGGTATCCAGATCCCGCTGTTGGTTATTGAACGGAGAACGTCTCGGTCATGTCTGCATGGTTCCCGAACCCGTAGGGTCTACACACTTAAGGTTCGATGACGCTAGGGTTATAAAGGAAGTTTGTATGTGGTTACCGAATGTTGTTCGGAGTCCCAAATGAGATCTCGGACGTCACAAGGAGTTTCGGAATGGTCCGGGGGTAAGATTTATATATGGGAAGTCCTGTTTTGGTCACCGGAAAAGTTTTGGGTTTTATCGGTAACGTACCGGGACCACCGGGAGGGTCCCGGGGGTCCACCAAGTGGGGCCACCATCCCCGGAGGGCTGCATGGGCCAAGTGTGGGAGGGGATCAGCCCCAGGTGGGCTGGTGCGCCCCCCACAAGGCCCAAGGCGCAGGGAAGAGGGGGAGGGGGGCAAACCCTAGGGCAGATGGGCCCTAAGGCCCACCCCATGTGCGCCTCCCCTCTTTCCCCTTCTGGCCGCCACCCAGATGGCATCTGGGGGCTGCCGCCACCCCTGGGGAGGGAACCCTAGAGGGGGCGCAGCCCCCTCCCCTTCCCCTATAAATAGTTGAGGTCTAGGGGCTTCCCAAGACATGAGTTTCTCTCCCTCTTGGCGCAACCCTACCTCTCTCCCTTCTCCTCTCCCGCGGTGCTTGGCGAAGCCCTGCAGGATTGCCACGCTCCTCCTCCACCACCACGCTGTTGTGCTGCTGCTGGACGGAGTCTTCCTCAACCTCTCCCTCTCTCCTTGCTGGATCAAGGCGTGGGAGACGTCACCGGGCTGTACGTGTGTTGAACGCGGAGGTGCCGTCCGTTCGGCACTAGGATCTCCGGTGATTTGGATCACGACGAGTACGACTCCTTCAACCCCGTTCTCTTGAACGGTTCTGCTTAGCGATCTACAAGGGTATGTAGATGCACTCTCCTTCCCCTTGTTGCTGGTTTCTCCATAGATAGATCTTGGTGACACGTAGGAAAATTTTGAATTTCTGCTACGTTCCCCAACACAAGGCACATAGGATTGGAAACCCTAGGGTAGGGGGGCGCCTCCACCTTGCTTGGGGGGCAAGCCTCCCCTCCTGGCCGCCGCCCCCCTCTAGATGGGATCTAGAGGGTCTGGCCCCCCTCTCCCCTTCACCCTATAAATAGAGGGAGGGTGGGAGGGCTGCAGCACCCCCTTCCCTGGCGCAGCCCCTCCCTCCTCCAACTCTTCCTCCTCCTCCGTAGTGCTTGTCGAAGCCCTGCAGGAATACCAAAAGCTCCACCACCATGCCGTCGTGCTGCCGGAGCTCTCCCTCAACTTCTCCTCTCCCCTTGCTGGATCAAAAAGGAGGAGACGTCCCCTGGCTATACGTGTGTTGAACGCGGAGGCGCCGTCTGTTCGGCGTTAGATTGGATCTTCCGCGATTTGAATCGCCGCCAGTACGACTCCCTCATCCGCGTTCTAGTGACGCTTCCGTGATCAACACATTTCATATACATCTTTTGGCACTGAGATATGCGGTTTATTGAGTTATATTCATTCATTTCTTGCCATGAATTGTTGAATTTGTGAATGATAATCATATAAAGGGGTCATTTACTAAGTGGTTTGTTTTGCAGAAAAGTGCGAGAAGGCACTATAAACTTCAAGATACGGACTAAGTGGCTAAGAGAACAAAGAAGAGGAGGAAGAATGGACTTGTGCGAGAAGAAACAAAGTAACTAGGGGGCCAACTTGAGAAGAGAGGGATGTTCTTGCGAAGGAAGAAGGAAGCAGGAGGGCCATTGTGCAAATGGAAGATCAGATCGATGGGTCAAAATCCCTAGTCCATCTCCAATTCCCCTCGGGCCTGGCCATATCTCCATCTCTCTTCTCCCCCACCACTTCTTCCACCTCAGGCCGCTGCCACGGCCAGGCCGGCATGGTGGTGCGCCTACGCAACCCAGCCACCACCATCTCCATCCATCTCTGTTGCGCCACCATCCACATCAGCGCCGCTGCGCCATCCATTCACCAGCACCACCATCGCCTCCTGCCACCACTCCATCCACACCGCCGCCACCAGCACCATAGTGCTTCTCGCACCTCGCGCCCATGCTGCTCTTCTTCTTCTCCTACGCCTTGCTGCTGCTCCTTCTTCCCTCGCCTTGCTGCTGCTCCTCCACTTCTCAACTCGAACCAGCTGCTCCTCTCCTCAATCTCTGCTGCTGCTATTCTCTAAGCCCCTCACGCTGCTGTTGTTCCTCTTCTTTGCCACGCCTCTGCTGCTTTCTTCTCCTCAAAACTGCTGCTGCACCTTCTCCCTAATTCCCCTCTTCTCCTAACCTTGTTGTTGTACTTTTTTGAACCCCTACTACTGCTGTTTCCCTCATTATCTTTCTCTGAATTTTCTGTAAGCTGAGATGTGTTATGCTTTGTAATGTTCAGATTTGAGTAGTGCTTGACACTTGTTCAGTTTCAGACTTGTGCTTGATTAATAGTACTTATGTTTTTCATCTCAGAGTACTAGAATTATGTCTTGTAACCTCCCCCTGTTTGCATATGTGTGATGTGTGTTCTGTAGTGTTTTTGTTAACTTTGTTCATGTGAAAACATATATGTTTGTGTTGTGATATATTTTTGTCCCTATCATATTAGCTTGTTTCTTTCCTTCTGTCATTGCTAGTTATATATGTGTGAGTGTTTGTGTTGTGAGAGTTGTACTGTTACATTGTGACTCTCATTTAGAATGTATGAGTACTAGCTATATATGTCATATATATTATGTTCATGTATGATAGTTATATGTGTTCTTGTCTAGCAGGTTTCCCTAATATTGATTCTCGTTTGTGTTAGTGTTTTAGTTTCTCAAGAATTACAAAAATACCAAAAATAAAGTTAGTAAAATCTGAATCTACCTTTGCTTATCCGCATTTTCATTGGCGACAATCTTGATAGTTTAGGTCTATTTTCTGTTCCCTTCATCTGAATTGTATTGCCTAGCATTAGCCGAATATAGTTGCCGTCGCCTAGTCCCTGAGGAGAACACGACACTCGTAGTTTGGGGCGTAAAAACCCTGCTATATTACAATTGATCATTCCGCTTAGCCATCTTCAAAGGTATGAAGATGCTCATCCTCTCTCTATCTCTCTCTTCTTGCTAGAATCTCCATAGATTGATCTTGGCGATGCATAGAATTTTTTTAATTATTGCTACGTTCCCCAACAGTGGTATTAGAGCTAGGTCTATGTGTAGATTCTATGCATGAGTAGAACACAAGTAGTTGTGGGTGTTGGTTTGTTCAATTTGCTTACCGTTACTAGTCATATCTTGGTTCAGCGGTATTGAGAGATGAAGCGGCCCGGACCGACCTTACACGTACACTTACGTGAGACAGGTTCCACCGACTGACATGCACTTGTTGCACAAGGTGGTTAGCGGGTGTCTGTCTCTCCCACTTTAGTCAGATCGGATTCGATGAAAAGGGTCCTTATGAAGGGTAAATAGAAATTGGCATATCACAGTTGTGGCTTTTGCGTAGGTAAGAAACGTTCTTGCTATAAACCCATATCAGCCATGTAAAACATGCAACAACAATTAGAGGATGTCTAACTTATTTTTGCAAGGTATGCTATGTGACGTGATATGGCCAAAAGGATGTGATGAATGATATATGTGATGTATGAGATTGATCATGTTCTTGTAATAGGAATCATGACTTGCATGTCGATGAGTATGAAAATCGGCAGGAGCCATAGGAGTTGTCTTAATTTATTGTATGACCTACGTGTCAATGAAAATGCCATGTAATTACTTTACTTTATTGCTAACCGTTAGCCATAGTAGTAGAAGTAATAGTTGGCGAGACAACTTCATGAAGACACGATGATGGAGATCATGATGATGGAGATCATGGTGTCATGCCGGTGAAGAAGGTGATCATGCCGCGCCTCAAAGATGGAGATCAAAGGCGCAAGATGATATTGGCCATATCATGTCACTTTATGATTTGCATGTGATGTTTGTCATGTTTACATCTTATTTGCTTAGAACGACGGTAGCATAAATAAGATGACCCCTCACTAAAATTTCAAGAAAGTGTCCCCCCTAACTGTGCACCATTGCGAAAGTTCGTTATTTCGAAGCACCACGTGATGATTGGGTGTGATAGATTCTAACGTTCGCATACAACGAGTGTAAGCCAAATTTACACATGCTAAACTCTTATGTTGACTTGACGAGCCTAGCATGTACAGACATGGCCTCGGAACACGAGAGACCAAAAGGTCGCACATGAGTCGTATGGTAGATACGATCAACATGGAGATGTTCATTGTTGATGACTATTCCGTCTCACGTGATGATCGGACACGGCCTAGTCGATTCAGATCATGTATCACTTAGATGACTAGAGGGATGTCTATCTGAGTGGGAGTTCATTAAATAATTTGATTATATGAACTTAATTATCATGAACATAGTCAAAAGGTCTTTTCAAATTATGACGTAACTTACTGTTTAGATATGTTCCTAGAGAAAATTTAGTTGAAAGTTGACAGTAGCAATTATGCGAACTGGGTCCGTAAACTGAGGATTGTCCTCATTGCTACGCAGAAGGATTATGTCCTTAATGCACCGCTCAGTGTGCTGAACCTCGAGCGTCGTTTGTGTATGTTGCGAACATCTGACATACACATTTTGATGACTACGTGATAGTTTAGTGCGTAATGCTAAACAATTTAGAATTAAGGCGCCAAAGACGTTTTTGAAACGTCGCAGAACATATGAGATGTTAAAGACTGAAATAGGGATTTCAGGCTCGTGCCCACGTCAAGAGGTATGAGACCTCCGACAAGTTTCTTAAGCCTGCAAACTAAGGGAGAAAAGCTTAATCATTGAGCATGTGCTCAGATTGTCTGAGTACTACAATCGCTTGAATCGAGTGGGAGTTAATCTTCCAGATGAGATAGTGATGGTTCTCCAAAGTCACTGCCACCAAGCTACTAGAGCTTCGTGATGAACTATAACATATCAGGGGATAGATATGATGATCCTTGAGCTATTCGCGACGTTTGACACCGTGAAAGTAGAAATCAAGTAGGAGCATCAATTGTTGATGGTTAGTAAAACCACTAGTTTCAAGAAGGCAAGGGCAAGAAGGGATACTTCATGAAATGGCAAATCAGTTGCTGCTCTAGTGAAGAAACCCAAGGTTGAACCCATACCCGAGAGTAAGTGCTTATGAAATGAGGGGAACGGTCACTGAAGCAAAACTACCCTAGATACTTGGTAGATGAGAAGGCTGGCGAGGTCGACAAAAGTATATTGGATATACATTATATTAATGTGTACTTTACTAGTACTCCTAGTAGCACCAGGGTATTAGATACCGATCCGGTTGCTAAGTGTTAGTAACTCGAAATAAAAGGCTACGGGATAAACGGAGACTAGCTAAAGGTGAGATGACGATATGTGTTGGAAGTGTTTCCAAGGTTGATGGGAGTGGTGTTAAACCTAAATAATTGTTATTTGGTGTTTGCATTGAGCATAGACATGATTGGATTATGTTTATCGCAATACGGTTATTCATTTAAGGAGAATAATGGTTACTCTGTTTATTTGAGTAATACTTTCAATGGTCTTGCACCTAAAATGAATGGTTTATTGAATCTCGAAGTGATACACATTTTCATGCCAAAAGATATAAGATAGTAATGATAGTACCACATACTTGTGGCACTGCCATTTGAGTCATATTGGTATAAAACGCATGAAGAAGCTCCATGTTGATGGATCTTTGGACTCACTCGTTTTTGAAAAGATTGAGACATGCGAACCATGTCTATTGGTATATATGCATGAAGAAACTCCATACAGATGGATCGTTTGGACTCGCTTGATTTTGAATCACTTGAGACATGCAAATCATACCACATGGGCAAGATGACTGAAAGGCCTCATTTTCAGTGAGATGGAACAAGAAAGCAACTTGTTGGAAGTAATACATTTTGATGTGTGCAGTCCAATGAGTGTTGAGGCACGCAGTGAATATCATTATGCTCTTACTTCACAGATGATTTGAGTAGATGCTAAGTATATTTACTTGATGAAACACAAATCTAAAATATTGAAAGGTTCAGGTAATTTCAGAGTGAAGTTGAAGATCATCGTGACAAGAGGATAAAATGTCTATGATATAATCATAGAGATAAATATCTGAGTTACGAGTTTGGTGCACAATTAAGACATTGTGGAAATTGTTTCACAACTAATACCGCCTGGAACACCATAGTGTGATGGTGCGTCCGAACATCATAACTGCAGCCTATTGGATATGGTGCATACCATGATGTCTCTTATCGAATTACCATTTATGGGTTAGGCATTAGATACAACCGCATTCACTTTAAATAGGGCACCACGTAATTCCGTTGAGATGACAACGTATGAACTATGGTTTAGACCTAAGCTGTCATTTCTTAAAAGTTTGGGGCTGCGACACTTATGTGAAGAAAAAAAATTAGCCTGATAAGCTCGAACCCAAAGCGGATAAATGCATCTTCATAGGACACTCAAAACAGTTGGGTATACCTCCTAATTCAGATCCGGAAGCAAAAGTGATTGTTTCTAGAAACGAGTCCTTTCTCGAGGAGAAGTTTCTCCCGAAAGAATTGAGTGGGTGGATAGTGGAGACTTGATGAGATTATTGAACTGTCACTTCAACCAGTGTGTAGCAGGGCACATGAAGTTGTTCCTATAGCGCCTACACCAATTGAAGTGGAAGCTGATGATAGTGATCATGAAACTTCGGATCAAGTCACTACCAAACCTCGTAGGTCGACAAGGATGCGTACTACTTCAGAGTGGTACGGTAATCCTGTCTTGGAAGTCATGTTGCTAGACAACAATGAACCTACGAGCTATGGAGAAGCGATGGTAGGCCCGAATTCCGACGAATGGCTCGAGGTCATTAAATCCGAGAGAGGATCCATGTATGAAAACAAAGTATAGACTTTGGAAGAACTACTTGATGGTCGTAAGGCTGTTGGGTACAGATAGATTTTAAAAGGAAGACGGACAATGATGGTAAGTATCACCATTAAGAAAGCGCGACTTGTCGTTAAGATGTTTTCTGACAAGTTCAAGGAGTTGACTACGATGAGACTTTCTCACTCGTAGCGATGCTAAGAGTCTGTTGGAATTATATTAGCAGTTACTGCATTATTTATGAAATCTTGCAGATCGGATGTCAAAACATTGTTTCCTCGATGATTTTCTTGAGGAAATGTTGTATATGATACAACCAGAAGGTTTTTCCAATCCTAAAAGATGCTAACAAGTATGCAAAGCTCCAGCGATACTTCTAAGGACTGGAGTAAGCATCTCGGAGTTGGAATATACGCTTTGATGAGATGATCAAAGATTTTGGGTTTATACAAAGTTTATGAGAAACCTGTATTTCCAAAGAAGTGAGTGGGAGCACTATAGAATTTCTGATGAGTATATGTTGTTAACATATTATTGATCAGAAATGATGTAGAATTTCTGGAAAGCATATAGGGTTGTTTGAAAGGTGTTTTTCAATGGAAAACCTGGATTAAGCTACTTTAACATTGAGCATCAAGATCTATAAGGATAGATAAAAAACGCTTAATAAAACTTTCAAATGAATACATACCATGACAATACTTTGAAGGAGTTCAAAATAGATCAGCAAAGGAGTTCTTGGCTGTGTTATAAGGTGTGAGTATTGAGTAAGACTCGAGACCTGACCATGATAGAAGAGAGAGAAAGGACAAAGGTCGTCCCCTATGCTTTAGACGTAGGCTCTACAGTAAGCTATGTTGTGTACCGCACCTGAAGTGTGCCTTGCCATGAGTCAGTCAAGGGGTACAAGAGTGATCCAGGAATGGATCACATGATAGCGTCAAACTTATCCTTAGTAACTAGTGGACTAAGGAATTTTCTCTATTATGGAGGTGGTAAAAGAGTTCGTCATAAAGGGTTACGTCGATGCAAACTTTGACACTAATCCGGATGACTCTGAGTAGTAAACCGGATTCGTATAGTAGAGCAGTTATTTGGAATAGCTCCAAGTAGCGCGTGGTAGCTGCATCTACAAGATGACATAGAGATTTGTAAAGCACACACGAATCTGAAAGGTTCAGACCCGTTGACTAATAAACCTCTCTCACAAGTGAGATATGATCAAACACCATGGGTGTTGGATTCATTACAATCACATAGTGATGTGAACTAGATTATTGACTCTAGTGCAAGTGGGAGATTGTTGGAAATATGCCCTAGAGACAATAATAAAATGGTTATTATTATATTTCCTTGTTCATGATAATTGTCTATTGTTCATGCTATAATTGTATTGACTGGAAACCGTAATACATGTGTGAATACATAGACCACAACATGTCCCTGGTGAGCCTCTACTTAACTAGCTTGTTGATCAATAGATGGTTATGGTTTCCTGACCATGGACATTGGATGTCATTGATAATGGGATCACATCATTAGGAGAATGATGTGATGTACAAGACCCAATCCTAAACATAGCACAAGATCGTGTAGTTCATTTGCTAAAAGCTTTTCTAATGTCAAGTATCGTTTCCTTAGACCATGAGATTGTGCAACTCCCGGATACCGTAGGAATGCATTGGGTGTACCAAACGTCACAACGTAACTGGGTGGCTATAAAGATACATTACAGGTACCTTCGAAAGTGTCTGTTCGGTTGGCACGAATCGAGACTGGGATTTGTCACTCCGTATGACGGAGAGGTATCTCTGGGCCCACTCGGTAATGCATCATCATAATGAGCTCAATGTGACTAAGTAGTCAGTCATGGGATCATGCATTACGGAACGAGTAAAGTGACTTGCCGGTAACGAGATTGAACGAGGTATTGGGATACCGACGATTGAATCTCGGGCAAGTAACATACCGGTGGACAAAGGGAATTGTATACAGGATTGATTGATTCCCCGACATCGTGGTTCATCCGATGAGATCATCGTGAAACATGTGGGAGCCAACATGGGTATCCAGATCCCGCTATTGATTATTGGTCGGAGAACATCTCGGTCATGTCTGCATGGTTCCCGAACTCGTAGGGTCTACACACTTAAGGCTCGGTGACGCTAGAGTTGTTATGGGAAATTGTATGTGGTTACCGAAGGTTGTTTGGAGTCCCGGATGAGATCCCGAACATCACGAGGAGTTCCGGAATGGTCCGGAGGTGAAGATTTATATATGGGAAGTCCAGTTTCAGTCGCCGGAATGGTTTCAGGGGTTATCGGTATTGTACCGGGACCACCGAAAGGTGCCCGAAGGTCCACCGGGTTGGGCTACCTACCCCGGGGGACTTAATGGGCTGAATATGGGAGGGAATCAGCCCCTAGTGGGTTGGTGCGCCCCTCCCCAAGGGCCCAAGGCGCCTAGGGTTGGAAACCCTAGGGAAGGGGGGCGCTTCCACCTTGCTTGGGGGGCAAGCCTCCCCTCCCGGCCGCCGTCCCCCTCTAGATGGGATCTAGAGGGGCCGCCCCTCTCCCCTTGACCCTATAAATAGAGGAAGGTGGGAGGGTTGCAGCAACACCTTCCCTGGTGCAGCCCCTCCCTCCTCCAACTCCTCCTCCTCCTTCGTAGTGCTTGGCGAAGCCCTGCAGGAATACCACAAGCTCCACCACCATGCCGTCGTGCTGCCTGAGCTCTCTCTTAACTTCTCCTCTCCCCTTACTGGATCAAAAAGGAGGAGCCGTCCCCGGGCTGTACGTGTGTTGAACGCGGAGGCGCCGTCCGTTCGGCGTTAGATCGGATCTTCCGCGATTTGAATCACCGCGAGTACGACTCCCTCATCCGCGTTCTTGTGACGCTTCCGCTTAGCGATCTTCAAAGGTACCAAGATGCTCATCCTCTCTCTCTCTCTCTCTCTTGTTGCTAGAATCTCCGTAGATTGATCTTGGTGATGCGTAGAAAATTTTGAATTATTGCTACGTTCCCAAACAACTATCGCCAGGGGGTCCAGAACTAGCACAGAGATGTCCACCACTAGCTTGTTGAGAGCCAAGGTGATGTCGCCGTTGCGGGTGCCGTAGCCGTGGCTAACCATGTCGGGGAACACCACCGAGAACTGGCCACCGGCCAGCAGGGTGACCTACCAATCCCAGGAGCAGTGGTACAGGTGGTTGAGCTCCACCTCTATCATCTCCGGAGAGGCCACCCCATCGCGCACGGTGACAATCACCAGGAGCGCGGGGGAGGGATGTCAGGCACCTCGATGTGGAAGTAGCCGAGGCCCTCGATCACATGCCCGTACATCACCAACTCCTCCGACACCGGCCTGTCGGGGCAAAGGAACGTCGGGTGGCCGGGGTCCGAGCACACGTAGCAACACTGAGGGTGTGTACATGCCACCTGGGAGTGTCCAGTGAGGCCGCAGTTAAAGCATTTCACGAGGTCAGAGAAGCAGTCTTCGGGTAGCAGAGCAGTGGAGGTGGAGGCTGCCGGGTCGCAAGTGGGGGCAGCGGGCTGGGCAGAGCCATTACCACGGCCATGCCCCCTCTTCTTCTTCCGCTTGGCCTGCTGTCGGCCCCGTCCCGCACCATTGCCGGCGGGGGAAAAGCTCGGTTCATCCCACGGGGGCTGAT
>NC_041389.1:94081134-94147081 GCF_002162155.2 Triticum dicoccoides | reverse complement strand
GTTGCTGGGCGCGGTGAGGGGATCGGGATCGGTCGCCGCGACCAGGGGAGCGGTTGCTCTCCCTATGGCGAGTCGGGGACGCAGAGCGGCTGCTCCATTCCGTGGTCGGGGGCGGGGAGCGGGAACGCCCCCTGCGGTCCGCGCGAGCAGGAGAACGACGCGGAGGCGAGCGACGGTCGTCGCGGGAGGGGGACCGACGGTCGTCGCGGGCAGAGAGCTGCCGGCGGAGGTCCTCCTCACGGCGGACAGCGTCGGGGGAGGGACGGGCCAAGTCGCTGCGGTCGTCGGCGCGTCGGTCGTCGACACAGTGTTTGGGGCGAGTCCCCGCGTCATCCCACTCGCGCGGCATGCCGGCTAGGGACGGTGATGCAGGGGTCGGGAGGGGCTGGCGACGGCGAGGGTTGGGCGAGCGAGGGTTCGTGTCGGGTTGGGGAGGAGAGGGTTCGTTGGAGGGGGGCGGGAGAATCCAGCAGGGGGCCATATCGAGCGCGCAGGTCGACCAGGCGGCCGCCCCAGATTGGGCCGACAGGCAGAAGGTACGTCACGAGGGTTAGGCCCAGGCGCTGCTTGAGCGTGGCCCACGGGCACGCGGCCCAGCCAGCGGGGTGGGGAAGCAGCGGTTAGGGTTTCCCGTGACGCTGCGACCACCGCCGCGGCCGGAGCCGGCGCCGGCGCGGACGCCACGGCGAGCCAGGAGCGGCGCAGGGGGGCGCTGGGCGAGAACCGCAAGGCAGCGGACCCGAACTAGGCAATGAAATGTCGGAAGGGGGAGCGGTGGAGGGTGGCCTGAGCGCACGCTGGTGTCGCGGCCGACTCAGGCGGCGCGCAGGGGGAGAGGACCCCGGCGGATGGGGCAACTGAGCGCCATGAGCGACGGGCGCGACCTTGGTCGGACCGCCCCGCGACGCCCCACGCCGGAGCGTGGTCGCGGCGAGCGGTCCTCGACCCAAGGCGGCCTTTTGGCGCGGCGTCGGCGGAAGGGGCGCCGTGGCCCGCTGGCGCGCCTGCGGGAGGGTCGGGCTGCCACGTCGGGGCGAGAGCCCTGACTCTATACATGGCACAGCTCGGCGAGCCGGGGGGTCCTGGCGGGCGACAGGTCAGCCAGCAGCGATGTCGTCGTCCTCCGCGACGTCGGCCCAGCGCAACGCCGACTCCACCGGAGAAGCCGCGGCGGCCGGACGGGGGGAGGCCGCGTAAGGCGGAAGAGGGCCGCCGGGCGAGGTCGCAGCGACGGGTGCGACCGAGGCGGGGCTCGCCGGAGGCAGGGCCCGCGGTGACACGGGCGTGGGCGACGCGGCGCCATCGGGAGCGCCGGAGCAGGACTCCATCCTGTCATTTGCATATTTTTACCATCTTCATTGCAGCATATCCTAATTTTATGTCTTAATCAGCAACAACGTTTTCACCTAGCTTATACAGTTTCTCAATGCTAGCATTCAGATCCACCGTCACCAGAGCCTATAAGCATTCAGCGGCTCTTTGGACTCTACATAGGCGAATGCTTGGTGGACATAACCTGTGGCAACGTGCGTGCCCTTGTTGCACTCGCTGATCTGAACCATGCCATGCCGCGACCTGTGTCTCGTGCCGTTGGGGATGGTGAGTGTATAGGACGTCTTTCCCGCGCGCATACCCGCGCGTCAGCACATGCTCGTTGTGCGCGAAGTGCGGCAGCAGGAGCTGCTGCGGCGGCCGGACGTTCATCTCCACGCGATACCAGCGCCTCCACCTCTGCTCCTGCCTCGCGCTCTCCAGAGCCCACACGTCCGTCCTCACCAGCGCCGGCGAGTCGTGGATGATCGCCATACCCAGCCTCCCGCGGACCTCCGCCAGGCGGAAGCGGCTGCCGGGCCTGGTCGGCAGCGGCACCGGCAGCGGCTTGACGGACGCGACGCGCTCGTCCTCGAGGTCGAACGACATGATCCTCTCGGTGCCCTGCGCGACCCAGTACGTCGCGCCGTCGACGCTGACGACGCCGGCCTCGAGGAGGCACCTCGCGCCAGCGCCGCCGACGGCCGGTGTGGCGACGTCGCGCCAGGACGCCTCCCCGAGCGTGAACACCTGCACCGTGTGGAACTCACAGACTCTTTGGAAGCCGCACGGGACGTGTACGACCTTGTACCGCCCCGTCCTCTGGTGGTGCGCAAAGCCGTATGCCTCGTGCCACTTCAGGCTGGACGAACGCATATGGATATCGGCGGCGCACGGCAACGGCGGGAGGAGGAGCCTCTCCCCGTTGGCCGGGTTCGCCAGCGCGATGGCGCCGCCCGGCTGGCTGTCGTCGCAGAGGCAGATCAGGCCGTTGCACGTGCCGACCACCTTCATTACTCGGTCCGCCCGACTAGCCATCACCCGCTTAAGCCCACACTTGTCGTCAAGGACGTACGCTTCCCCTCTGCTGACGAGGAGGGTCTTGGCGCGGCTCCGCAGGTCCGTCGCCGTGCGCTCGTCGACGGCGTCGCGCCATTGCCGGCACACGAGGCGGGATCGGCGGCGGGAGTTGGGCGGGAGCCGCAGCAGGATCTCCACGAGGACGTCCGTGGCCGTCGGGAATTCCACGACACTGCAGCTGGTGCCCTCGTCGTCCATGGATTTCGCAGGTGACCGGTGCCACAGGTATCCACGGCGACGGCGGTCTGTTTGGATGGATTAATTTCGTTGCGTTTTTCTTTCTTCTTAACCGGATGTACTCGTTGTACGTACTTGGTCCTCAAGTTTGATGTAATTTTGATAGATCGGTACCTATTTATGTCCCGTGCAGGTTTACGTAGTTGTCAAGCCGCCGTAGCATTATTGGACGTTTTTTCCCAAAACCCTAAAACCCCTCTGGCGGCCCTGGTGGCGATTAGGGTTTTGACGTGGAACTTGTCTTCACCCAGAGATTAGTCGCCGGGGGTGAGGTTAGGACCGCTGCAAGATGGCTTCCCCGGGCGCTGCTGCGAGCGGGGGGGACGGAGGGCGCGCCCGACGCGGATCGCGCTGCAAGGAAGAAACTGGAGGAAGCCCTAGGTAAACTCGACATATTAGAAGAAGAGGCTACTCCTTTGATCCTCGACGATCGTGTCGAGGGAGCACCAGCGAGGTGGTTGGTGGCTGGTAAAATCCTCCATCGCAACCTGTTCCATATACAGACCATCACCAACGCCCTGCGCCCGGCATGGGGTAACCCAAGGGGATTGAAGTTCAGATCTGTGGGTGTTAATATGTTTGTGGCCGAGTTTGATACTCAGCGTGATCGGGACCGCATGTGGGGTGGATCGCCATGGCATATCAATAAGCATGCCGTGGTTTTGGCTGAGTTTGAGGACTGCATGAGACCGGACGAAGTAAAGTTTGACAGGCTTCAAATCTGGGCTAGGGTTGTGAATTTACCATATAATCTGAGGGATGAGCCTTGGTGGGCGCCAATTGCTAAGCAGATGGACAAACATGCCCGGTCCATTAGTTTTGATCACACTGGTGGCTTTCTGCGAGCCAGGATCACCATTGAAGTTGAGAAACCTTTGAGGAGGTGGTGGATTCTCATCGATTCTGCAAGGAGGAAGAAAGTGGATATGTATGACATACAATATGAACAGGTTCCATACTTATGCTTTTCTTGCGGTAGGTTGGGACACTCGGATCCTTATTGCCACACACCGGGATCGCGAGATGAGAAGGGGGAACTCCCTTTTGGGTCAAAGTTGCGGGCACCGGAGGAATACAGAAAGCCTGCCTCGTCGGAGAACTCCTTCAGAGATCATTCGGGTGCCAACAGCAAACAGATGACAAGAAACTCTAGCAACAAGAGAGACACGAGTGAGGAGGTGAATTCCCCAGTCAAGAATAGACAACAGCAGAAACGCAAAGACACGCCTACCCAAGTTTACAAGCCTGTAGTTAAGACCACGTTGCTGCTGACTAATGGTGGAACTGAAACTGGTGTTGATGGCAACATCCTGGCCAAAACTGACATGGCATCAACAAGCCATGAAGAGGGAGAGGATTTTGTCACGGAAGAAAAGAAGAAGCCTACACCTGAGAATTCGGCAGAGACCGCTGTGCGGTCCTGCCAGTCCCAATGAGTTGTATCAGTTGGAACTGTCGGGGGCTTGGGAACCCCGAGGCAGTTTGAGAACTTCGCAGTATTGTGAAGTTGGAAGGCCCCACTCTGCTCTTTGTAATGGAAACGAAAATTAGAGCTAAAAGAGTAGAGGATATGCAGAGTAGTTTGGGATTTGCTGGTAGCTTTGCTGTAGACAGTGCAGGTCTCAGTGGTGGCATTGGTCTGTTTTGGTCACATGATGTGTCAGTTGACCTTAAAAACTATAGTCAACGTCACATCGATGTTTTGGTTACTAACAAGATGCCGAACTCTCCACCTTGGAGATTCACGGGTTTCTATGGAGCACCGCATTCTGAGGAGAGGCACCATAGCTGGCGGTTTTTGCGTTCGCTCCATTCTCTACCCCATGATGCATGGCTGTGCATGGGGGATTTTAACGAGACCTTATACTCGATTGAACATTTTAGCCGGGCTGCTCGCCTGGAGCGACAAATGCGAGCCTTTAGAGAAGTTACTGATGATATTTCCTTCCAGGATCTGGGATGGTCAGGTATTGCCTACACATGGGATAACTGCCAGTCTGGAGAGGACAACGTAAAAGCAAGGCTGGACCGAGCCTTTGCTAATGAAAATTTCTATCAACAGTTCAATTATATTAGGGTACGACATTTGTCTTCAGTGGAATACGATCACTGTTTTGTGGTTGCGGAAATCAAAGAATCTTTCGGGACACGATCTAGGGCGAAGAAGCAGTTCAAGTATGAAAATGTCTGGCAAACTCACTTGGACTACGATCGGCTTGTATCTGAAACTTGGCGAGGAACCCAACGAGGCCCTGGGCTGCAAGGCATTGCCTCAGCGTTGGGAGAACTACAAGCAACTCTGGAACCATGGGGTGCCAAGGAGTTTGGGTGTTTGACGAGGTGGGTCAGACAACTCCAAAAGAAACTAGACCGACTGCGTTCTCTGTCCATTGGTCGTGGCCCATTGGAAGAGGAACAAAGCATGGTAAAGAAGCTAAAGGAGGCATTGCACCAGGAGGAGGTGTGGTATCGACAGAGATCACGTGTACCGTGGCTCCGTGAAGGGGACCGTAACACGAAGTATTTTCAGGCGCAAGCTAGACATCGGAAGAGAATGAACAAAATCCAAGGGCTTAGACGTGTTGATGGATCTGTCTATGCGGATGAGAGCGAGGACAAGGAGGAAGTTCAGCAGTTCTATCAAAATCTGTACCAGTCCGATGGCTTTCATGATGCAGTGAACTGTTAGCTCATGTTCCTGTCAAGGTATCTGAAGCTATGAACCTGGAGCTTACTAAACCCTATACCACGGAGGAGATCAAAGTCGCGCTCTTCCAAATGGCTCCATCAAAAGTTCCTGGCGTGGATGGTTTTAACGCAGGGTTTTACCAATGGTATTGGAATCTTATTGGTGGTGATGTAACCAATGCTATCCTGGAGTTTTTAAATGGTGGGGTACTGCCTTCTAGTCTGAATGACACTTCCATTACCATAATCCCGAAGGTAAAACACCCACAATCCATTTCTCAGTACCGTCCTATTGCTTTATGTTCGGTTTTGTATAAGATTGCGAGCAAAGCAATCACCAACCGGCTACGTTGTATCATGGACGAAATTATCAATGAGGAGCAGAGTGCCTTTGTTCCAGGGCACCTTATTACTGATAATGTACTTGTGGCATACGAAAGTGTGCATACAATTAAGAGGAGGAAAAAGAGGAAGAACTATTCTTGTGCGGTCAAGCTCGATATGATGAAAGCTTATGACCGTGTTGAGTGGCATTACCTTGAAGCAATTCTGTCCAAGTTGGGTTTCAGCATTGTCTTTGTCAGGTTGATTATGAAGTGTGTATCTTTAGTTCGCTTTTTGGTGCGAGTTAATGGTGAGCTTCTGTCATTTTTCACTCCTTCCAGGGGGCTCCGTCAAGGCGACACGGCCTCACCATATTTGTTTTTAATATGCGCGGAAGGTTTTTCCTCTTTGCTGAAGTTTTATAATGGAGGTATCATTGATAGAGGGTTGAGAGTAAGCTATAGATCACCTTGGATCTCTCATCTGCTTTTTGCAGATGATAGTCTGATTTTCATTGATTCAAAAGATCACAGTGCTCTCAGACTTTATGAGATTTTGAGAATCTACGGAGATGCTTCTGGCTGGTGAGTAAATCGGGACAAGAGCTCTATTTTCTTTAGCACAAATACTCCTGATCCAGTGAAACAAGTTATGAAAGCAGCGTTGAACATCCAAGTGGAAGCATTCAGTGAGAAATATTTAGGGCTGCCAACTACTGTGGGGCGTATCATGAGTGGCACTTTCGATCATATCAGTGAAAGAACTCATGGATATATGCAAGGGTGGTCGGAAAAACTCCTAGCTTGTGCGGGTCGTAAGACTCTTAGTAAGTCTACGGCTCAGGCTATCCCTACTTACCCTATGAGCACCTTTCTGTTCACAAAAAAAGTGTGCAAGAGTCTGATCTCTCCTATGGCGAAGTACTTTTGGAGCAGTTCTCTTGATAAAAAAAATCTATGCATTGGTTATCATGGAAAGAGATGACCAAACCAAAGTGCAAGGGCAGAATGGGTTTTCGAGACCTACATTTGTTTAATCTTGTAATGCTGGGCAAACATGGATGGCGTTTTATGACTAATCCTAATTCCTTGTGTGCAGGGGTTTTGAAAGGCCGATACTTCCCGGATGCAGATTTTATGCAAGCTTCGGTCCCCAAGTCGGCTTCATCTACTTGGAAGGCAATCATCGTAGGAAGAGAGGCTTTGAGAGCGGGATTGGTTGCACGGGTGGGAGATGGTACTACCATATCCGTGTGGCAGCAAAAGTGGATACCAGGTACTATCTCTATGACTCCGATTGCGAGACCTCAACATTCAAATATCGAGAGAGTTTCTGAGCTCATCGATTAAAAAAATTGGTCCTGGAGACAAGATGTTGTTAGGGAGACCTTTATTGCCCCTGATGCCGATGCTATCCTCAATATCCCTATTCGGCAGGGAGGCGGGGAGGATTCCTTTGCTTGGGCTTTTGAAAAATCTGGCAACTACACTGTGAAGACGGCGTACCGCGCTCTTATGACTCAAAACGAGTGTTTTGCTCTAGAGGAAGGGACGGCTACCGGGACCTCAGGGAACGATCAACAGCTGTGGAAGGCCGTATGGAAGCTCAATGTTATTCCCAAAGTGCAAGTGTTTTGGTGGAGAGTTCTTCGCGCCATTCTCCGAGATGAAAGTACTCTCAAGTATCGACATATTGTAGTCATAGATCGCTGCAAAGTGTGCATGGCTATGGGTGAGGATCTAAAGCATGGACTGATCCACTGCGTGCATGCTCGCCGGTTTTGGGACGAGGCATATGTGTGGTTTGGTCTTAGGCTCCCTCGACTCCACCCAGACTCATGGGCGAGAGATATCATTTGTGATCCAAGGTTTTCTGATGATAATCGAGCTAAAATCACAACAATCATGTGGTCCATCTGGCACTCCCGAAACCGCATCAAGCATGGGGCAGAAGGGCGTGATCCTACAGCCACTATTCGTTCTACCAAGGAGGCCATTGCTCTCCTGGATCTTCTGCGCAAGGTAGCTACGATTTTGCCGGGCTTCGGTTGGCGGCCCCCTGAGGAAGGTGTGGTTAAAATCACCACAGATGGTGCGCTCAATTTTGATGATGGTCAAGGCGGGGTAGGTGGTCAATTAAGTCTGCTCAAGCCAAAGATGCTCACGTTGATTTAATGAAAAAGGATCTTGCCTTAGAGAAATCCAGAGATTTATCGCTTGCTGAAGATGGGACCTTATACTTCAGAGATCGTATTGTAGTACCCCGGTTCGAGCTTATGACAGAGAAGGTGATGAAAGAAGCGCATGACACCCCTCTCTCGATTCATCCGGGAAGTACCAAGATGTATCTAGACATCCGTCAGAAGTACTGGTGGTCTAAGATGAAGCAAGACATTGCTCATTATATTGAAGAATGTGACGTTTGTCGTCGCGTCAAAGCAGAACATCAGAAACCGGCTGGACTTCTACAACCGCTTCCGATTCCTGAATGGAAGTGGGATAAGATCCAAATGGATTTCGTCACAAGCCTTCCCAAGTCTCAGAAAGGTAACGATGCTATCTTTGTCGTCATCGACCAATTCTCGAAGGTTGCTCACTTTTTGCCAGTCAAGGAGACTGTCACTGCTAGTCAATTAGCAAACTTGTATATCTCCAGAATTGTGTCACTCCACGGCATTCCAAAGGAGATTAGTTCAGACCGCGGCAGTATATTCACTTCGAAGTTCTGGGATAGTTTCCAAGAGGCAATGGGAACTCATATTACCTGGAGCACTGCTTATCATCCCCAATCCCAAGGCCAAGTTGAGCGAGTCAGTCAAATTGTTGAAGACATCCTTCGGGCTTGTGTTATTTCTTTCGGTAAGAAGTGGGAAGAATCTCTCCCTTATGCGGAGTTCTCTTATAACAACAGCTATCAAGCCAGCTTGAAGATGGCACCCTTCGAAGTGCTATATGGACGTAAGTGCCGAACCCCTCTGAATTGGTCAGAAACTGGGGAACGGGCACTCATTGGTCTAGACATTATTCAACAAGCTGAAGAGCAGGTTCGCATTGTGCGGAATAATCTCAAGGTGGCCCAGTCCCGCCAGAAGAGCAACTATGACCGAAAACACTGGGGTTCAACTTATCAACCTGGTGAACAAGCTTATTTGCATGTCACTCCTTTGAGAGGCACTCATCGGTTCGGAGTAAAGGGCAAGCTAGCTCCACGCTACATTGGTCCTTTCCGCATTCTCTCCCGTCGTGGACTCGTGGCTTATCAATTGGAGTTGCCACCTCAGTTCTCTCACGTCCATTACGTCTTCCATGTGTCGCAACTTCGTTGATGTTTCAAGGATCCAGAACGTGAAGTGGATCCGGAATTGATTGAAGTTCAAGATGATCTCACATACAAAGAGCATCTGATCCGCATTCTTGAAGAAGTTGAACGTCAAACCCGCCAGAAGGTTACCAAGTTCCTCAAGGTGCAATGGTCGAATCATACTAAAGACGAAGCCACTTGGGAACGCGAAGATAACCTCCGGGCTGAATACCCCGACCTGTTCCCTTCTACCTCTTAATTCTTGGGACGAGAATTTCTTTTAGAGGAGGAGAGTTGTAACACCCCGGTGTAATGATGCTACAGTAACCCCTGAGGTTAAGTTAATCATTTTTCTAAACAAGTGTTTGATCATCATTGTCTCCTCTCTCTTTCAAATTCTAGTTGTATTCAATTTCAAATTATGAGTGAAATTCAAAAATGCTCAGACAAGTAAACTAAAATGTTCATCATGTGGAACATATTCTTCTGGTAATATTGGTGGTGAACCAACATTTTTGCAAAATGTCTAAGTGGCCTAAAATAGCTAAAGCAGAAAGTTGTTAAAAGAAAAAGCAAAAGTTAAAAGAAAGGGAAAGCAAAGGGGTGGGAGAGCCCCTGGCCTTCATGGCCTTCCCATGGGCCTCGGCCATCCCAGCAGGCCGGCCACACTTCCCCCCAGTCGCCTCCTCCCCCTCGCACTGTTCCCCGACCCGAGTCGCTACAGGCGCCATCCCCGCCAGACCCGCCTCGCCGGCGACGCCCGGGCGAGGGGATAAGGCTTGTGCCTCCCCGACGCCTCGGCCCCCTCGCCTCCCACTCGCCCACTTGCCACTCCCCTCTCCCTTGTTGCTCGCTCTCCCCTCTGTTCTCCACCTCACCGAACGCAGCCGCCTCCGCGCCACTCCGGTCACGCGACCACTGGCGTCCCCACGCCTCCTCTTGGTGACCAGAAGCTCTGCCAACGACTGGTACTCCCTTTCCGACCACGAGCTCGAGCTCGGCGCTACCTCACCGACCGGATCGACGCCGCCTTCCCCGTTCGGTCGCCATCGTCTTCCTCCACTCCGGCCTGCTCTGCTGCTCCTAATCCATTCTCCGGCCTCTATGAGCCGCTCGGTGAGCCTCCGTGTTGCTCCATTCCCTCTCCTTCGCGTTCTAGCGTGCTCGGTCGCCGTCCCCGCGAAGCTGGGCTCCGCCGTCCGCCATGGCCGACGATTTCGCCGCTGCCGTGCCCCGTAGCTTCTTCTGTTGATGCGTACGTGCTCGTTGCGTTGTGTAGCACCTCCCGCACCCGTTAGATCATGCTTTAGCGTGTTGCTGCTCCGTTGCATCGAACGCCCGAACCCCACCGCCGCCTCCACTCGTCGACGGCGCAGTTCCGGCCTGCCGCGAGCCCAGCCGACCTCACCACACGACGCGGCGGGCTCTCCTCGTTCGAACACACCCGCCCGCGCCCATTTTGGCCGCCGGACGGTGAATCCCGACGCACGGCCGTGCCCTCCGCCGCGGATTTGGTCGCCGGAGCTAGCTCCGGCACCACCGCTGACCTGGCCGGTCGGGGCCACCCCCCTTAGTCGCTTACCCGTGGGCCCTGGGGCCTGGCTATCCTGTTGACTTCGATCAACTGCTGACTGGGCAGGCCCCAGCCACTGACGTGCGGGCCCCATTGCTTTTTCCTCTAACTAAAATGTTTTAATAAATAAAACTAATTAGTTTAGCTAATTAGTCTATGACAGGTGGGGTCCAGTAGCTCACTAACCTAGATTAGTTAGTTTAATACACTATTAGGCTAACAGAGGCTGGCATGTGGGTCCCATAGGACCCACAGGCCTAGTTTGACCTGGTCAGCCACCCTGCTGACTGCTGATGTCACTATGACGTCATGCTGACGCAATAAACCCTTCTATTAATTTATTTAATTCTAGAAAATGTTTAAAACTTTGAAAATTCATAGAAAATAAACCGTAGCTCGGTTGGAAAAACTTTATACATGAAAGTTGCTTAGAAAAATCTAACGAATCCGAATACGCAGTCCGTTCACCTGTCACATGCCTCTAACTAGTTGAACATGGAATATTCCCCTCCGGTCATCTGTGTGACATAGGTCCGGAACCGGGAAAGCATTCCCGGTTGAATTCCCCCTTCACCTATATCGTGTAGCCATACGTTAGGTCACACCCGGCACATCATATTGCCACGTTATGCTTTGTGATGCTATGTTTGCTTTATATTTACTGTTTCTTCCCCCTCTTCTCTCCGGTAGACCCCGAGACCGATGGTACCCCTGTGATCGACTACGTCACCGACGACCCCTCCTTGCCAGAGCAACCAGGCAAGCCCCCCCTTTGATCATCTCGATATCGCCCATTCCATTCTATCATGCTTGCATTAGATTTTGCTATTGTTATGGCTAGCTCCTACTCTCATGCATAGCCTGCTTATTGTTACCTTACCTGCTTTCCTAAACTGCTTAGTATAGGTTGGTTAGTGATCCATCAGTGACCCCCACCTTGTCCTTGTTGCCCCCGCTTCATCATCGAAGACCCGATCAACGGGATCGAAGACCAGACCCGGAACCGCACATCACTTTCCCCTTAGTTGCTCGACATTGCTGGGTTACAATCGAGTGCCGAGGGTGAGACCTCTATAGCACTTCTGATGTTAACCCTGTAGTGTAGCTATTCGGTCGTGGTCATCGAGGGTGATTCCGCGTTAACCACTTTCGATACGACTCTGTCGTGCAACCCCTCAAGTGTGAACTCGGGGGTGATTCCTCTTACGTTCACCTTGATGATTACATCGAGTGGAATTCATCAGGGGTGATTCCTCGGGTTTTCCCCTTGATGTTTAGACACACAGTTACTATGATTATTATGACTTTACACTAAACCATGTTACTAAAGACGGGTCGACCCTGAGGGGTACCCGCGCGAGCATAATTGCGAGTGATGTGGAGTTGGGTTGACCTAGAGGGTGCCCACGAGATAATTACGAGGCATGGCCGGGCATTCTTAGCCCTTGCCGCAAGTCCTATAGACGGGGCAACGAGGTCACATCTTTCGTGAGTCTCTACTTGTTACCGCGCGTTCCTAATCCACTATGATTTGGATATTTGACCCGAGGGGCCTCTGGCCTGATAGCACTAACCATCACATGGGCATAGTATGGGCGTTCAGCGTCGTATGCATCAGCCGAAGCTTAATAGACGTCAACGACTGAGCGGCGCGCGCCGGGTTGGACTGGTAAGCACCTGCCTTTTTTAAGGAGGAAGCTAGGTCTGCTCACCGCCCGCGTTCGCAACGTGCAGGAGTTCCTCTGGAGATGGCCCATGACCCCTGGGGGCATAGGTTTAGTCCGGCGTGCTGACCTCTCTATTAAGCCTAGGTCGGGTTGCGGCGTATTGTTTGGCCGAGGCCGGGCATGACCTAGGAAAGTGTGTCCGGCCGGAGTTAATCGAACGTGGTGGGTAAGTTGGTGCACCCCTGCAGGGAAGAAAACATCTATCGATAGCCTGTCCTACGGTGACAGACACTTGGAGTTGTATCCCGATCGATACAACTAGAACTGGATACTTGAGATGAGAATTGGATTGTGATAAGAAATGGATAGTATGGCTCTGGGATTGCTTTCTCGCAGGGAGTCGAGAAAGGATCTCTGGCCGAGGTTGATAACACTACTACTACTTTACTTTATGCTAATCTACTCCCTCCTGTTTGCTGCAAGATGGTGGTTTCCAGAAGATGCTATTCGACCTTCTCTTTATTCTGGCATTTCTGCAGCCCAGTCCACATATACAGCCTTCCTTTGATAATGTTGCATATGTAGTGTAGATCCTTGCTTGCGAGTACTTTGGATGAGTACTCACGGTTGCTTTGCTTCCCCTTTTTCCCCTTCTTTTTCTTTCCGGTTGATGCAACCAGATGTCGGAGCCCAGGAGCCAGATGCCACCGCCGGTGCCGACTACTACGTGGATCCCTCTGACGACCAGGAGTAGATGGGAGGCTCCCAGGCAGGAGGCCTTGCCTTTTCGATCGTAGATGCTTTTGTGCTGGCCTTCTTAAGGCAAACTTGTCTAACTTATGTCTGTACTTAGATATTGTTGCTTCCGCTGACTCTTGTGTTTTCGAGCTTATGTATTCAAGCCCTCGAGGCCCCTGGCTTGGAATATAAAGCTTGTTTTATTTTAAATTTATGTCTAGAGTTGTGTTGTGATATCTTCCCGTGAGTTCTTGATCTTGATCGTACACATTTGCGTGCATGATTAGTGTACGATTGAATCGAGGGCGTCACAAGTTGGTATCAGAGCCGACTACCTGTAGGTAGCCCCCTTTCCAACTCCTTAGCCGAAGTTGAGTCTAGTCACTGAAAAACTTTTACTAACATGGCTGTGTGTCTTACGGGCCCACGTCGCCATTGGGTGGTATTAGGATCTTTTACTCCTCGTCTATACTCTGGGACTCTGAACTTTCTTCTACTCGGGTTAAACGAATTTACTAACTCTAACATTAGGATCCCGTGACCACATTCACCCCAAAGTTGGATAAGCCATAGTTACTCCTTAGAATAGCATCTTGAATAGTGCACACACTGTCGTGTTGACTACTAAGTGGTATCCATTGTACCTCTTTCATTATGCCTATTTCATCATGAATGATCCTTGTCTTTTCAAATGCTCAATGCTGAACTACCCCCTGTTATATGTTAGCAGGATGGTTAGACCGGCTGGTCGTGGCCGTGGTGGCAACGGTCCACCACCGCCCGAATTCTTTGCTGGAATGATGCAACAGTTTGAGCTGAACCGCCAGTTCATGGAAGGAATGATGGCTCAGTTTCCTCGTCCGAATATGAACCAGCAGCCAGCCCCAGTTACTCTGCAGGACTTCATGGGCCTCAACCCGACAATCTACCGCAACTCAACTCAGCCCCTTGATGCTGATGACTGGCTCCGGGACATCACGTATGAAATGGAGTCTGCTACTGTTGCCCCTGCCAGCTATGTCACCTTCACATCCTTCTTCCTCAAGGGTCCCGCTGCTCAATGGTGGGACAAGCACAGACGTACCCTGCCTATTGGAACGGTCATCACTTGGCCGGATTTCCAAGCTGCCTTTCGTGCCTGCTTTATTCCTCAGGGAATCATGGACAGGAAGAAGCGAGAGTTCCGCAACCTCACCCAAGGCAACAAGTCTGTAGATGCTTATCAGCGGGAATTCTTGGACTTGTCCCGTTATGCTGAAGAAGACATTGCTACTGATGCTCGTAAGCAGGAAAAGTTTCATGATGGACTTCAACCTGATATCAAGCTAGCACTGCTCATTCATGACTTTGCTGATTTCGCCACTTTGGTGAACAAGGCTATTCAGGTTGAGACTGGTCTTCAGGAACACCAGGGATCCCTTAGGTGTAGTCGCTATTGGGGAACGTAGTAATTTCAAAAAAATTCCTACGCACACGCAAGATCATGGTGATGGCATAGCAATGAGAGGGGAGAGTGTTCGTCCACGTACCCTCGTAGACCGTAAGCGGAAGCGTTATGACAACGCGGTTGATGTAGTCGTACGTCTTCACGATCCGACCGATCCAAGCACCGAACGTACGGCACCTCCGAGTTCAGCACACGTTCAACTCGATGACGATCCCCGGGCTCCGATCCAGCAAAGCTTCGGGGAAGAGTTCCGTCAGCACGACGGCGTGGTGACGATGATGATGTTCTACCGGCGCAGGGCTTCGCCTAAACTCCGCGACAATATGACCGAGGTGGAATATGGTGGAGGGGGGCACCGCACACGGCTAAGGAACGATCCGTAGATCAACTTGTGTTATTGTGTCTAGAGGTGCCCCCTCCCCCGTATATAAAGGAGCCATGGGGAGGGGGCGGCCGGCCTAGGAGGGGCGCACCAGGAGGAGTCCTCCTCCCACCGGGAGTAGGACTCCCCCCCCTTCCTTGTTGGAGTAGGAGAGAAGGAAAGAGGGGGAGAGGGGGAAGGAAAAGGGGGCCGCACCCCTTGTCCAATTCGGACCAGAGGGGGGCTGCGCGCCTCCTTCCTTTCGGCCTCTCTCCTCTATTCCCGTATGGCCCAATAAGGCCCATATACTCCCCGGCGAATTCCCGTAACTCTCTGGTACTCCGAAAAATACCCGAATCACTCGGAACCTTTCCGAAGTCCGAATATAGTCGTCCAATATATCAATCCTTACGTCTCGACCATTTCGAGACTCCTCGTCATGTACCTGATCTCATCCGGGACTCCGAACTCCTTCGGTACATCAAAACTCATAAACTCATAATATAACTGTCATCGTAACGTTAAGCGTGCGGACCCTACGGGTTCGAGAACTATGTAGACATGACCTAGAACTATTCTCGGTCAATAACCAATAGCGGAACCTGGATGCCCATATTGGTTCCTACATATTCTACGAAGATCTTTATCGGTCAAACCGCATAACAACATACGTTGTTCCCTTTGTCATCGGTATGTTACTTGCCCGAGATTTGATCGTCGGTATCCAATACCTAGTTCAATCTCGTTACCGGCAAGTCTCTTTACTCGTTCTGTAACACATCATCTTATAACTAACTCATTAGTTACAATGCTTGCAAGGCTTAGATGATGAGTATTACCGAGAGGGCCCAGAGATACCTCTCCGACAATCGGAGTGACAAAACCTAATCTTGAATTATGCCAACCCAACATGTACCTTCGGAAACACCTGTAGAGCACCTTTATAATCACCCAGTTACGTTGTGACGTTTGGTAGCACACAAAGTGTTCTTCCGGTAAACGGGAGTTGCACAATCTCATAGTTGCAGGAACTTTGTATAAGTCATGAAGAAAGCAATAGCAATATACTAAACGATCAAGTGCTAAGCTAACAGAATGGGTCAAGTCAATCACATCATTCTTCTAATGATGTGATCCCGTTAATCAAATGACAACTCATGTCTATGGTTAGGAAACTTAACCATCTTTGATTAACGAGCTAGTCAAGTAGAGGCATACTAGTGACACTATGTTTGTCTATGTATTCACACATGTATTATGTTTCCGGTAATACAATTATAGCATGAATAATAAACATTTATCATGAAATAAGGAAATAAATAATAACTTTATTATTGCCTCTAGGGCATATTTCCTTCAGTCTCCCACTTGCACTAGAGTCAATAATCTAGTTCACGTCGCCATGTGATTTAACACCAATATTCACATCTGTATGTGATTAATACCCATAGTTCACATCGTCATGTGATCAACACCCAAAGGGTTTACTAGAGTCAATAATCTAGTTCACATCGTTATGTGATTAACACCCAAAGAGTACTAAGGTATGATCATGTTTTGCTTGTGAGAGAAGTTTAGTCAACGGGTCTGTCATATTCAGAGCCGTATGTATTCTGCAAATATTCTATGTCCACAATGCTCTGCATGGAGCTACTCTAGCTAATTGCTCCCACTTTCAATATGTATCCAGATTGATATTTAGAGTCATCTGGATTGGTGTAAAAGCTTGCATAATTGTAACTTGTTACGACGGGCTCTTTTATCACCTCCATAATCGATAAACATCTCCTTAGTCCTCACTAAGGATATTCTTGACCGCTGTCCAGTGATCTACTATTAGATCAAAATTGTATTCCTTTGCCAAACTCAGAGCTAGGTATACAATAAGTCTGGTTCACAGCATAGCATACTTTATAGAACCTGTGACTGAGGCATAGGGAATGACTTTCATTCTCTTTTCTATTTTCTGCCATGGTCGGGATTTGAGTCTTTACTCAATTTCACACCTTTGCAACACAGGCAAGAACTCTTTCTTTGAATGTTCCATTTTGAACTATTTCAAAATCTTGACAAGGTATGTACTTATTGAAAAACTTATCAAGCGTCTTGATCTATCTCAATAGATCTTGATGCTCAATACGTAAGCAGCTTCACCAAGGTCTCTCTTTGAAAAACTCCTTTCAAACACTCCTTTATACTTTGCAGAATAATTATACATTATTTCCGATCAACAATATGTCATTCACATATACTTATCAGAAATGCTGTAGTGCTCCCACTCACTTTATTGTAAATACATGCCTTTCCAAAAGTCTGTATAAAACCATATGCTTTGATCAACTCATCAAAGCGTATATTCCAACTCCGAGATGCTTGCACCAGTCCATTGATGGATCGCTGGAACTTGCACATTTTGTTAGCACCTTTAGGATTAGCAAAACCTTCTGGTTGCATCATATACAACTCTTGTTTAAAAATCCATTAAGGAATGCAGTTTTGACATCCATTTGCCAGATTTCATAAAATGTGGCAATTGCTAACATGATTCAGACAGACTTAAGCATCGATACGAGTGAGAAAATCTCATCGTATTCAACACTTTGAACTTGTCGAAAACCTTTTGCAACAAGTCGAGCTTAGTAGATAGTAACACTACTATCAGTGTCCGTCTTCCTCTTGAAGATCCATTTATTTAACATGGCTTGCTGATCATCGAGCAAGTCAATCAAAGTCCATACTTTGTTCTCATACATGGATCATATCTCAGATTTTATAGCCTCAAGCCATTTCATGGAATCTGGGCTCATCATCGCTTCCTCATATTTCGTAGGTTCATCATGGTCTAGTAACATGACTTCCAGAACATGATTACCATACCACTCTGGTGCGGGTCTTACTGTGGAAGACCTATGAGGTTTGGTAGCAACTTGATCTGAAGTTTCATGATCATCATCATTAACTTCCTCACTAATTGGTGTAGGAATCACTGGAACTGATTTCTGTGATGAACTACTATCCAATAAGGGAGAAGGTACAATTACCTCATCAAGTTCTACTTTCCTCCCACTCACTTCTTTCGAGAGAAACTTCTTCCCTAGAAAGGATCCATATTAGCAACGAATAACTTGCCTTCGGATCTGTGATAGAAGGTGTATTCTATGAAGACGCACTTCTCCGATTTGGGTTTGAGCTTATCAAGTTGAAAACCTTTTTTCATATAAGCATCGCAACTCCAAACTTTAGGAAACGACAGCTTAGGTTTACTGCTAAACCATAGTTCATACGGTGTCATCTCAACGGATTTAGATGGTGCCCTTTTAAACGTGAATGCAGCTGTCTCTAATGCACAACCCCAAAACGATAGTGGTAAAACCGATAAGAGACATCATAGATCGCACCATATCCAATAAAGTGCGGTTACGACGTTCGGACACACCATAACATTATGGTGTTCCAGGTGGTGTGAGCTGTGAAACTATTCCACATTGTTTTAACTAAAGACCAAACTCATAACTCAAATATTCGTCTCCGTGATCAGATCGCAGAAACTTTCTTTCCTTGTTACGATGATTTTTCCACTTCACTCTGAAATTATTTGAACCTTTCAACTATTTCAGACTTATGTTTCATCAAGTAGATATATCCATATCTGCTCAAATCATCTTGTGAAGGTCAGAAAATAACGATACTTGCCACGAGCATCAACACTCATTGGTTCGCATACATCGGTATGTATTATTTCCAATAAGTCAGTAGCTTGTTCCATTGTTCCGGAGAACGGAGTTTTAGTCATCTTGCCCAAAAGGCACGGTTCGCAAGCATCAAATGATTCATAACCAAGTGATTCCGAAAATCCATCTTTTATGGAGTTTCTTCATGCGCTTTACACCAATATGACCTAAACGGCAGTGCCACAAATAAGTTGCACTATCATTATTAACTTTACATCTTTTGGTTTCAATATTATGAATATGTGTATCACACGATCGAGATCCAACAAACCATTTTCATTGGGTGTATGACCATAGAAGGTTTTATTCATGTAAACAGAACAATAATTATTCTCTAACTTACATGAATAACCATATTGCAATAAACATGATCAAATCATATTCATGCTCAACGCAAACGCCAAATAACATTTATTTAGGTTCAACACTAATCCTGAAAGTATAGGGAGTGTGCGATGATGATCATATCAATCTTGGAACTACTTCCAACATTCATCGTCACCTCACCCTCAACTAGTTTCTGTTTATTCTGCAACACCCGTTTTGAGTTACTACTCTTAGCAACTGAACTAGTATCAAATACCAAGGGGTTGCTATAAACACTAGTAAAGTACACATCAATAGCATGTATATCAAATATACCTATGTTCACTTTGCCATCCTTCTTATCCGCCAAATACTTGGGGTAGTTCCACTTCCAGTGACCAGTCCCTTTGCAGTAGAATCACTTAGTCTTAGGCTTAGGTCCAGACTTGGGCTTCTTCACTTGAGCAGCAACTTGCTTGTTGTTCTTCTTGAAGTTCCCCTTCTTCCCTTTGCCCTTTTTATTGAAACTAGTGATCTTGTCTACCATCAACACTTTGATGTTTTTCTTTGATTTCTACCTTCGCCGATTTTTGCATCGCGAAAAGCTTGGGAATTGTTTTCGTCATCCCTTGCATACTATAGTTCATCACGAAGTTCTAGTAACTTAGTGATGGTGGCTAGAGAATTCTGTCAATCACTATCTTATCTGGAAGATTAACTCCCACTTGATTCAAGCGTTTGAAGTACCCAGACAATCTGAGCACATGCTCACTAGTTGAGCGATTCTCCTCCATCTTTTAGCCATAGAACTTGTTGGAGACTTCATATCTCTCAACTCGGGTATTTGCTTGAAATATTAACTTCAACTCCTGGAACATCTCATATGGTCCATGACGTTCAAAACGTCTTTGAAGTCCCGATTCTAAGCCGTTTAAGCATGGTGCACTAAACTATCAAGTAGTCATCATATTGAGCTAGCCAAACGTTCATAACGTCTGCATCTGCTCCTGCAATAGGTTTGTCACCTAGCGGTGCATCAAGGATATAATTCTTCTACGCAGCAATGAGGATAAACCTCAGATCACGGATCCAATCCGCATCACTGCTACTAACATTTTTCAACACAATTTTCTCTAGGAACATATCAAAATAAACATATGAAAGCAACAACGCAAGCTATTGATCTACAGCATAATTTGCAAAATACTACCAGGACTAAGTTCATGATAAATTAAAGTTCAATTAATCATATTACTTAAGAACTTCCACTTAGACAGACATCTCTCTAGTCATCTAAGTGATCACGTGATCCAAATCAACTAAACCATAACCGATCATCACGTGAGATGGAGTAGTTTTCAATGGTGAACATCACTATGTTGATCATATCTACTATATGATTCACGCTCGACCTTTCGGTCTCCGTGTTCCGAGGCCATACCTGCATATGCTAGGCTCGTCAAGTTTAACCTGAGTATTCCGCGTGTGCAAAACTGTCTTGCACTCGTTGTAGATGGATGTAGAGCTTATCACACCCAATCATCACGTGGTGTCTGGGCACGACGAACTTTGGCAACGGTGCATACTCAGGGAGAACACTTCTTGATAATTTTAGTGAGAGATCATCTTAAAATGCTACCGTCAATCAAAGCAAGATAAGATGCATAAAGGATAAACATCACATGCAATCAATATAAGTGATATGATATGGCCATCATCATCTTGTGCTTGCGATCTCCATCTCCGAAGCACCGTCGTGATCACCATCGTCACCGGCGCGACACCTTGATCTCCATCGTAGCATCATTGTCGTTACGCCATCTATTGCTTCTACGACTATCGCTACCGCTTAGTGATAAAGTAAAGCAATTACAGGGCATTTGCATTTCATACAATAAAGCGACAACCATATGGCTCCTGCCAGTTGCCGATAACTTCGGTTACAAAACATGATCATCTCATACAATAAAATATAGCATCACGTCTTGACCATATCACATCACAACATGCCCTGCAAAAACAAGTTAGACGTCCTCTACTTTGTTGTTGCAAGTTTTACGTGGCTGCTACAGGCTTAGCAAGAACCGTTCTTACCTACGCATCAAAAACCACAACGATAGTTTGTCAAGTTGGTATTGTTTTAACCTTCGCAAGGACCGGGCGTAGCCACACTCGATTCAGCTAAAGTGAGAGAGACAGACACCCGCCGGTCACCTTTAAGCAACGAGTGCTCGTAGCGGTGAAACCAGTCTCGCGTAAGCGTACGCGTAATGTCGGTCCGGGCCGCTTCATCTCACAATACCGCCGAACCAAAGTATGACATGCTGGTAAGCAGTATGACTTATATCGCCCACAACTCACTTGTGTTCTACTCGTGCATATGACATCTACGCATAAAACCAGGCTCGGATGCCACTGTTGGGGAACGTAGTAATTTCAAAAAATTTCCTACGCACACGCAAGATCATGGTGATGGCATAGCAACGAGAGGGGAGAGTGTTCGTCCACGTACCCTCGTAGACCGTAAGCGGAAGCGTTATGACAACGCGGTTGATGTAGTCGTACGTCTTCACGATCCGACCGATCCAAGCACCGAACGTACGGCACCTCCGAGTTCAGCACACGTTCAGCTCGATGACGATCCCCGGGCTCCGATCCAGCACAGCTTCGGGGAAGAGTTTCGTCAGCACGACGGCGTGGTGACGATGATGATGTTCTACCGGCGCAGGGCTTCGCCTAAACTCCGCGACGATATGACCGAGGTGGAATATGGTGGAGGGGGGCACCGCACACGGCTAAGGAACGATCCGTAGATCAACTTGTGTTGTTGTGTCTAGAGGTGCCCCCTGCCCCCGTATATAAAGGAGCCAGGGGGAGGGGGCGGCCGGCCTAGGAGGGGCGCGCCAGGAGGAGTCCTCCTCCCACCGAGAGTAGGACTCCCCCCCTTCCTTGTTGGAGTAGGAGAGAAGGAAAGAGGGGGAGAGGGGGAAGGAAAAGGGGGCCGCACCCCTTGTCCAATTCGGACCAGAGGGGGGCTGCGCGCCTCCTTCATTTCGGCCTCTCTCCTCTATTCCCGTATGGCCCAATAAGGCCTATATACTCCCCGATGAATTCCCGTAACTCTCCAGTACTCCGAAAAATACCCGAATCACTCGGAACCTTTTTAAAGTCCGAATATAGTCGTACAATATATCAATCTTTACGTCTCGACCATTTTGAGACTCCTCGTCATGTCCCCGATCTCATCCGGGACTCCGAACTCCTTCGGTACATCAAAACTCATAAACTCATAATATAACTGTCATCGTAACGTTAAGCGTGCGGATCCTACGGGTTTGAGAACTATGTAGACATGACCTAGAACTATTCTCGGTTAATAACCAATAGCGGAACCAGGATGCCCATATTGGTTCCTACATATTCTACGAAGATCTTTATCGGTCAAACCGCATAACAACATACGTTGTTCCCTTTGTCATCGGTATGTTACTTGCCCGAGATTTGATCGTCGGTATCCAATACCTAGTTCAATCTCGTTACCGGCAAGTCTCTTTACTCGTTCTGTAACACATCATCTTATAACTAACTCATTAGTTACAATGCTTGCAAGGCTTAGATGATGAGTATTACCGAGAGGGCCCAGAGATACCTCTCCGACAATCGGAGTAACAAAACCTAATCTCGAATTATGCCAACTCAACATGTACCTTCGGAAACACCTGTAGAGCACCTTTATAATCACCCAGTTACGTTGTGACGTTTGGTAGCACACAAAGTGTTCTTCCGGTAAACGGGAGTTGCACAATCTCATAGTTGTAGGAACTTTGTATAAGTCATGAAGAAAGCAATAGCAATATACTAAACGATCAAGTGCTAAGCTAACAGAATGGGTCAAGTCAATCACATCATTCTTCTAATGATGTGACCCCGTTAATCAAATGACAACTCATGTCTATGGTTAGGAAACTTAACCATCTTCGATTAACGAGCTAGTCAAGTAGAGGCATACTAGTGACACTATGTTTGTCTATGTATTCACACATGTACTATGTTTCCGGTAATACAATTCTAGCATGAATAATAAACATTTATCATGAAATAAGGAAATAAATAATAACTTTATTATTGCCTCTAGGGAATATTTCCTTCAGTTGCGACGCTGGCTCATCTTCGGGCCCGTCAGTGTAGAAGCGTCGGATATGGATCCCCCACAGCATGTATCGTCCAACTGCACCTGCACCAAGACAGTCCTATGTTGCACCTCGTCGGCCTCCTCCACCGCAGAGGCAACCTCTTCAAACTTTACCACCCCAAGCTCCTGCTCCCAACCCCAATGGTGAATTGTGCTTCAGGTGTGGCCGTTCAGGTCACCGTGCCAAAGAGTGCAATCAGAAAAAGAGCCAGCTGGCTCTGCCTTCAACTGGCCGTAACAATCAGCCCTATAACAACAAGGCCAGACCTTATGGTCGTGGTCAGGCTAATCATGTTGATCTGAATGAAGCTCAAGACCAGCCTGCCACTGTGATGGGTACTCTTCTCGTTAATTCAGTACCAGCTGTTGTTTTAGTAGATACATGAGCATCACATTCTTTCATATCAGAAGATTTGCATTCATGCATGGCATTAAATACGAAGAGATGCACACTCCACTAGTGGTAAAAAACCCTGCGGGCCAATGCCAAACCTCCATGGTTAGCCACAATGTTTCAGTTGAAATTGAAGGGTTGGAATTCTTTGCATCCCCCATTATTCTGAAGTCTTCCAATATTGATCTCATTCTGGGAATGGATTGGTTGAAAGCACATACGGCTTCTATCGTTTGCGCCACTAAAACCGTCCACCTTCTACACCCTTCAGATGAGATAGTAAGCTACAATGCTCGTCTGGTTCGAAATGCTGAAGCACGACTTTATGTCCTGAATGCATTGAACGCAGCACCTCTTGAGGGATTGAAAATATTCCAGTTGTTCGCGACTTTCTAGATGTCTTTCCATAAGAACTTCTAGGAATACCCCCTGCCCGGGCTGTCGAGTTTGTCATCGACTTGAAACCAGGCACCATTCCTATTGCCAAACGACCCTATAAGATGCCTCCTCATGAGCTCCTTGAACTTAAGGAGGAAATCGACAAATCTCTTCGCAAGGGTTTCATTCATCCAAGTTCCTCTTCTTGGGGAGCACCTTCTCTCTTCGTCAAGAAGAAGGACGGAACGAACTGTTTGGTCCAAGACTATCGTCCTATCAGCCAAGCTACAATTCAGAACAAATATCCCCTTCCTCGGATCAATGATCTATATGATCAACTGGTTGGTTCATCGATATTCTCTAAACTCGACTTGAGGTTGGGTTACCACCAGATCCGTGTTCGTGAAGAGGATATTCCAAAGACCGCATTCGTCACTCGTTATGGTTCTTATGAGTACACCGTTATGTCATTCGGTTTAACCAATGCTCCAGCTACACTCTCCCGTCTGGAACTACATATTCATGGATACCTCGACAAGTTCGTCGTAGTCTATCTAGATGATATTCTGGTATATTTTAAGAATAAATAAGAACATGTTGAACATCTTCATCTTGTTCTGGAAAAGCTTCGAGAGCATCAACTTTATGCCAAGTATTCCAAGTGTGAATTCTGGCTTCCTGAAGTAACCTACCTTGGGCATGTCATCCCCAAGGATGGTATTCCCGTCAACCCAGAGCGCGTTCAGGCTATTCTTGACTGGACCCCTCCCAAGACTGTCAAGCAACTCAGAAGCTTTCTCGGACTTTCCATTTATTGCCGCCGTTTCATCGAGAACTTCTCCAAGATTGCCAAGCCACTGACTAATCTGCTTCAGAAAGGCGTTAAGTTTGATTGGACTGAAAAGTGTCAGGAAAGTTTCCAAGCACTCAAGGACAAGCTGACTTCTTCCCCAGTGCTTGCTCCCCCTCATTCTTGCAAGGACTTCATCATCTATTGCGACGCTTCACGACAAGGATTAGACTGTGTCCTAATGCAAGAGCACAGAGTGATTGCTTATGCCTCCCTTCAAGTACGTCCTCACGAAGAGAACTACCTAGTTCATGACCTCGAGCTTGCTGCGGTTATCTTTGCACTGAAGCTATGGCGACAGTACCTTCTCGGTAGTCGTTGCGAGATCTTCACCGATCATCAGAGTCTGAAGTACTTGTTCACTCAGCCAGATCTGAACCTCCGTCAGTAGCGGTGGATGGAAGCTATTGCTGACTACAACTGTGGTATATCCTATACCCCTGGTAAGGCTAATGTAATGGTTGATGCCTTGAGCCACAAGTTTTATTGCAATAATCACATGGTCTACAAAGCTCAACCCCGCCTTTATGAAGAGCTATGCAAGCTGAACCTTCAACTAGTTCCACAGGGTTCTCTGAATAACCTTGTACCGGAACCAACTCTTCTAAAAGCAATTAAGTCTGATCAAGCCTAAGATGCTCACATTGATTTAATGAAAAAGGATCTTGCCTTAGAGAAATCCAGAGATTTCTCGCTTGCTGAAGATGGGACCTTATACTTCAGAGATAGTATTGTAGTACCCCGGTTCGAGCTTATGACAAAGAAGGTGATGAAAGAAGCGCATGAGACACCTCTCTCTATTCATCCAGGAAGTACCAAGATGTATCTAGACATCCGTCAGAAGTACTGGTGGTCTAAGATGAAGCAAGACATTGCTCGTTATATTGAAGAATGTGACGTTTGTCATCGCGTCAAAGCAAAACATCAGAAACCGGTTGGACTTCTACAACCACTTCCGATTCCTGAATGGAAGTGGGATAAGATCCAAATGGATTTCGTCACAGGCCTTCCCAAGTCTCAGAAAGGTAACGATGCTATCTTTGTCGTCATCGACCAATTCTCGAAGGTTGCTCACTTTTTGCCAGTCAAGGAGACTGTCACTGCTAGTCAATTAGCAAACTTGTATATCTCTAGAATTGTGTCACTCCACGGCATTCCAAAGGAGCAGTTCAGACTGCAGCAGTATATTCACTTCAAAGTTCTGGGATAGTTTCCGAGAGGCAATGGGAACTCATATTACCTGGAGCACTGCTTATCATCCCCAATCCCAAGGCCAAGTCGAGCGAGTCAATCAAATTCTTGAAGACATGCTTCGGGCTTGTGTTATTTCTTTCGGTAAGAAGTGGGAAGAATCTCTCCTTTATGCGGAGTTCTCTTATAACAACAGCTATCAAGCCAGCTTGAAGATGGCACCCTTCAAAGTGCTATATGGACGTAAGTGTCGAACCCCTCTGAATTGGTCAGAAACTAGGGAACGGGCGCTCATTGGTCCAGACATTATTCAACAAGCTGAAGAGCAGGTTCACATTGTCCGGGATAATCTCAAGGCGGCCCAGTCCCACCAGAAGAGCAACTATGACCGGAAACACTTGGGTTCAACTTATCAACCTGGTGAACAAGCTTATTTGTGTGTAACTCCTTTGAGAGGCACTCATCGATTTAGAGTAAAGGGCAAGCTAGCTCCGTGCTACATTGGTCCTTTCCACATTATTTCCCATCGTGGACTCATGGCTTATCAATTGGAGTTGCCACCTCAGTTCTCTCACGTCCATGACATCTTCCATGTGTCGCAACTTCGTCGATATTTCAAGGATCCGGAACGTGAAGTGGATCCGGAATTGATTGAAGTTAAAGATGATCTCACATACAAAGAGCATCCGATCCGCATTCTTGAAGAAGCTGAACGTCGAACCCGCCAGAAGGTTACCAAGTTCCTCAAGGTGCAATGGTCGAATCATACTAAAGACGAAGCCACTTGGGAACGCAAAGATAACCTCTGGGCTGAATACCCCGACCTGTTCCCTTCTACCTCTTAATTCTCGGGATGAGAATTTCTTTTAGAGGAGGAGAGTTGTAACACCCTGGTGTAATGATGCTACAGTAACCCCTGAGGTTAAGTTAATCATTTTGCTAAACAAGTGTTTGATCATCATTGTCTCCTCTCTCTTTCAAATTATAGTTGTATTCGATTTCAAATTATGAGTGAAATTCAAAAATGCTCAGACATGTAAACTAAAATGTTCATCATGTGGAACATATTCTTCTGGTAATATTGGTGGTGAACCAACATTTTTGCAAAATGTCTAAGTGGCCTAAAATAGCTAAAACAGAAAGTTGTTAAAAGAAAAGGCAAAAGTTAAAAGAAAAGGAAAAGCAAAGGGGTGGGAGAGCCCCTGGCCTTCCTGGCCTTCCCATGGGCCTCGGCCCATCCCAGCAGGCCGAACACACTTCCCCATGGTCGCCTCCTCCCCCTCGCACTGTTCCCCGACCCGAGTCGCTACAGGCGCCGTCCCCGTCGGACTCGCCTCGCCGGCGACGCCCGGGCGAGGGGATAAGGCTTGCGCCTCCCCGACGCCTCGGCCCCCTCGCCTCCCACTCGCCCACTCGCCACTCCCCTCTCCCTCGTCGCTCGCTCTCCCCTCTGTTCTCCACCTCATTGAACGCAGCCTCCTCCGCGCCACTCCGGTCACGCGACCACCGGCGTCCACGCGCCTCCTCTTGGTGACTAGAAGCTCCACCGACGACTAGTACTCCCTCTCCGACCACGAGCTTGAGCTCGGCGCCACCTCATCGACCGGATCGACGCCGCCTTCCCCGTTCGGTTGCCGCCGTCTTCCTCCACTCCGGCCATCTCTGCTGCTCCTAATCCATTCGCCAGCCTCCATGAGCCGCTCGGTGAGCCTCCGCGTTGCTCCATTCCCTTTCCTTCACGTTCTACCGTGCTCGGTCGCTGTCCCCGCGAAGCTGGGCTCCGCTGTCCACCATGGCCGACGAGCTCGTCGCTGCCGTGCCCCGTAGCTTCTTCTATTGATGTGTACGTGCTCGTTGCATTGCGTAGCACCTCCCGCGCCCGTTATATCACGCTTTAGCGCGTTGCTGCTCCGTTGCGTCGAACACCCGAACCCCACTGCCGCCTCCACTCATCGCCGGCGCAGTTCCAGTCCGTTCACCTGTCACATGCCTCTAACTAGTTGAACATGGAACATTCACCTCCGATCATCTGTCTGACATAGGTCCGGAACTGGGAAAACATTCCCGGTTGAATTCCCCCTTCACCTATATCATGTAGCCATATGTTAGGTCACACCCGACACATCATATTACCACGTTATGCTTTGTGATGCTATGTTTGCTTTATATTTACTGTTTCTTCCCCCTCTTCTCTCCGGTAGACCCCGAGAGCAATGCTACCCCTGTGATCGACTACGTCGCCGATGACCCCTCCTTGCCAGGGCAACCAGGCAAGCCCCCCCTTTGATCATCTCGATATCGCCCATTCCACTCTATGATGCTTGCATTAGATTTTGCTATTGTTATGGCTAGCTCCTATTCTGATGCATAGCCTGCTTATTGTTACCTTACCTGCTTTCCTAAACTGCTTAGTATAGGTTGGTTAGTGATCCATCAGTGATCCCCACCTTGTGCTTGTTGCCCCTGCTTCATCATTGAAGACCCGATCAACGGGATCGAAGACCAGGCCCCGGCACAGCACATCACTTTCCCCTTAGTTGCTCGACACTGCTAGGTTACTATCGAGTGCCGAGGGTGAGACCTCTACAACACTTCTGATGTTAACCCTGTAGTGTAGCTATTCGGTCGTGGTCATCGAGGGTGATTCCGCCTTAACCACTTCCGATACGACTCTGTCGTGCAACCCCTGAAGTATGAACCTCGGGGGTGATTCCTCTTACGTTCACCTTGATGATTACATCAAGTGGAATTCATTGGGGGTGATTCCTCGGGTTTTCCCCTTGATGTTTAGACACACAGTTACTATGATTACTATGACTTTACACTGAACCATGTTACTAAAGACGGGTCGACCCTGAGGGGTACCCGCGTGAGCATAATTGCGAGTGATGTGGAGTTGGGTTGACCTGGAGGGTGTCCGCGAGATAATTACGAGGCGTGGCCAGGCATTCTTAGCCCTTGCCACAAGTCCTCGAGATGGGGCAACAGGGTCACATCTTTCGTGAGTCTCTGCTTGTTACCGCGTGTTCCTAATCCACTACGATTTGGATATTTGATCTGAGGGGCCTCTGGCCTGATAGCACTAACCATCATGTGGGCATAGTATGGGCGTTCTGCATCGTATGCATCAGCCGAAGCTTAATAGACGTCAACGACTGAGCGGCGCGCGCCAGCTTGGACTGGTAAGCACCTGCCTTTTTTAAGGAGGAAGCTAGGTCTGCTCACCGGCCGCATTCGCAACATGCAGGAGTTCCCGGGGAGATGGCCCATGACCCCTAGGGGCATAGGTTTAGTCCGGCGTGCTGACCTATCTATTAAGCCTAGGTCGGGTTGCGGCGTATTGTTTGGCCAAGGCCAGGCATGACCCAGGAAAGTGTGTCCGACCGGAGTTAATCGAACGTGGTGGGTAAGTTGGTGCACCCCTGCAGGGAAGAAAACATCTATCGATAGCCTGTCCTACGGTAATGGACACTTGGAGTTGTATCCCGATCGATACAACTAGAACTGGATACTTGAGATGAGAATTGGATTATGATGAGAAATGGATAGTATGGCTCTGGGATTGCTTTCTCGCAGGGAGTCGAGAAAGGATCTCTGGCCGAGGTTGATAACACTACTACTACTTTACTTTATGCTACTCTACTCCCTCCTGTTTGCTGCAAGATGGTGGTTTCCAGAAGATGCTAGTCGACCTTCTCTCTATTCTGGCATTTCTGCAGCCCAGTCCACATATACAACCTTCCTTTGGTAATGTATCATATGTAGTGTAGATCCTTGCTTGCGAGTACTTTGGATGAGTACTCACGGTTGCTTTGCTTCCCCTTTTTCCCCTTCTTTTTCTTTCCGGTTGATGCAACCAGATGTCGCAGCCCAGGAGCCAGATGCCATCGCTGGTGCCGACTACTACGTGGAGCCCGCTGACGACCAAGAGCAAACGGGAGGCTCACAGGCAGGAGGCCTTGCCTTTTTGATCGTAGATGCTTTTATGCTGGCCTTCTTAAGGCAAACTTGCACAACTTATGTCTGTACTCAGATATTGTTGCTTCCGCTGACTCTTGTGTTTTCGAGCTTATATATTCGAGCCCTCAAGGCCACTGGCTTGTAATATAAAGCTTGTTTTATTTTAAATTTGTGTCTAGAGTTGTGTTGTGATATCTTCCCATGAGTTCTTGATCTTGATCGTACACATTTGCGTGCATGATTAGTGTATGATTGAATCGAGGGCGTCACAGAGGTCCGCAAAGCTGCATATCAGCGATGGAGCTGCGTCGAGCTTGGGTGAGTGTGATGCCCCCGATTTAATCATACACTAATCATACACGCAAATGTGTACGATCAAGATTAGGGACTCACGGAAAGATATAACAACACAACTCTAGACACAAAAAATAATACAAGCTTTATATTACAAGCCAGGGGCCTTGATGGCTCGAATACATAAGCTCGAATACAAACGGGTCAGTGGAAGCAATCATATCTGAGTACAGACATAAGTTAGACAAGTTTGCCTTAAGAAGGCTAGCACAAAAACAACAACGATCGAAAAGGCAAGGCCTCCTGCCTGGGAGCCTCCTAACTACTCCCGGTCGTCGGCGGCCACCACGTAGTAGTAGGCACCCTCAGTGTAGTAGCAATCGTCGTCGAAGATGGCATCAGGATCTTGGGCTCCACCATCTGGTTGCAGCATCCGAGAAGAATGGAAAGAGGTGGAAAAGGGGGAGCAAAGCAACCGTGAGTACTCACCCAAAGTACTCGCAAGCAAGGATCTACACTACATATGCATCGATATCAATGAAATGGGTAGTATCTGTGGACTGAACTGCAGAATGCCAGAAGAGGAGGGAAAAACCTAGCCTATCGAAGACTAGCATCTTCAAGCAGCTCCAAGCATCTTGCAACAATCAGAAGAGTATAGAATAGTAGTTTATATTTAACAAACATGTTGTAGAAATAACGCCCAGAGATCCTTCCCCGACTCCTTGCGGGAAAGCAATCTCGGAGCCACATATCCATTACATGCCTCAACATTCAGTATCCAGTTCTAGTTGTATCGATCGAGATACAACTCTGAGCGCCCGTTACCATAGGACAGGCTATCGATAGATGTTTTCTTCCCTGCAGGGGTGCACAAACTTAACCAACACGCTAGATCAACCCTGGCTGGACACACCATCAGGTCATGACCGGCCTTGGCCGATTAACACACCATAGTCCTACCTAGGCTCAACAAAGAGGCCAGCACGCCGGTCTACATCCTAAATGCGAAGGGGTCACGGGCCAATCACCCTTTACAATCCTGCGTGTTGCGGGGGCGGCCGATGAGCAGACCTGGCAACCTCCTTTATATAAAGGCAGGTGCTTACGCATTCCAACCCAGCGCGCGCCGCTCAGTCGCTGACGTCAGTGAGCTTTCGGCTGATACATACGATGCAGAGTGCCCATACTTATTCCCGTGTGGTGGTTAGTGCTATCAGTCCAGAGGCCCCTCGGATGAAATATCCAAATCATAGTGGATTAGGAGCGCGCGGTAACGAGCAGAGACTCATGATCGACGTGACCCCGTCGCCCCTTCTCGAGGACTTGCGGCAAAGGCTAAGAATGTTCGACCACGCCTCATAATTATCTCGCGGGCACCTTCCAGGTCAACCCGACTCCACATCATTCACAATTAAGTTCCTGCGGGTACCCCTCAGGGATGACCCGTCTTTAGTAACATGGTTCAATGTAAAGTCATAGTAACCATAGTAACCGTGTGTCTAACACCAAGGGGAACCCCGAGGAATCACCCTCGATGGAATTCCACCTAATGTTATCGTCAAGGTGAACGAAGGAGGAATCACCCTCGAGGTCATTCTTGTGGAGTTACACGACAGTGTCGTTATTGGGAGTGGAGAAGGAGGAATAACCCTCGATGACCACAACCGATGAACTAACCTACAAGGTTAACATCAGAAGTGCTGGCGAGGTATCACCCTCGGCACTCAATAGTAACCTAGTATGTCGAGCAACTAAGGGGGAAGTGATGTGCGGTGCCGGGGACTGGTCTTCGATCCCGTTGATCGGGTCTTCTGATATCTAGCGGGGCAGTCGGGACAAGGAGGGGGGGTCTCTGATGGGTCTCTACCCAACCTATACTAAGCAGTTTAGAATAAGCAGATAAGGTATGAAAGCAGGTAAAAAAACAGGCTATGCATCAGAATAGGATCATACAAAAGCGGTAGTAGTTCTAATGCAAGCAAGAGAGGGGAAGAAATGGGTGATATCGGAATGAACAAGGGGGTTTGCTTGCTTGGAAGCTCTGCTGAAAAGGAAGTAGTGTCGTCGATGACGTAGTCGAACACAGGGGCATCATCGGTCTCGGGGTCTACCGGAGAGAAGAGGGGGAAGAAGCAGTAAATACACGCAAACATATGCATAACATGACAATAAGCGGTGCTAGGGGTGTTCTAACGCCGTGTTACATGATGCCGGTGAAGGGGGATAACATCTGGGAAAGTTTTCCCGGAGTTAGGCATTTTCGGAAAGTCGAACCGGGGGGGGGGGAGGTTTGATGTTTGCTATGCTAGGGACGTGTGGCGGACGAATGTACTGCATGTTCGAATTCGTCTCGTCGTTCTGAGCAACTTTCATGTATAAAACTTTTTCATCCGAGCTACGATTATTTTTCTATGAATTATCAAAGTTTTAGCAATATTCTGAAAATTCCTCAAATTTTACGAAGTCTGAGAATTCAACAGTTTTAAACATCACTTAGCTGTTTTCGGGAGGCTATAGCTATTGTCCTGTTCATGCAATGGGTTAGTGTCTTATATAAACATTGAGCATTTTATGTGAACTACATGTTAGTATCACTTCATCCATATTAGAGTTCATTTTCTTGATCATCAACAGATCTAAAGTAGCTATGAAAATAAGGTTGTTCTCCGGTTTTTTCTGTTAACAGAACATTGAACTTTGTGATTTTCATAGGATTTAATCTATGCATCTAACGAATTTGGTCCAATGGAAACATTTGAGCCTTGTCAAGTGTACAACGTTCCCATATTTTTCTTAGTCTTTTTAACAGTTGTTTAACCGCAGTTTAGAGGTTGTCTAGAGGGGTCATTGTAGATTTAGCAAAGCTAGCTCGTGCTACAGAAACATACGATTACTATAGCAGCAGCAGCATGACAAGCAGCAGAGCAAGCAGCACAGTGGCACCATAGCAGCAGCTAGCGGAGCAGAGAGCAGCGGCAACTAGAGGCGGGCGAGGCCAGAGGTGGACGCAGCCGAAGGTGGGCACGGCCTGTCAGGACCCCGACTCGATGGCACACCGATCTAGCATGTAACACCTCATATCACTTTGCGGCCTCACGCACGGTATTCCCACGGGTGTCGCCTCACCAGGCCCGGGACCGTTTGCGCCTTTTGGCACATGTATATGATAGTGTCGCTAGCATCCATATGACAAGGAGCCCGGGCTGACATGGCTAGTCGTGAACCCAAAGTGGCACTAACTTACAGGGACAGACATACATGACCCAGCAACGAACGTGTCGGTCATCAGCGAGTGTATCCGAGCTGTAGCAACTGGGCTAGCAGGACTCTGGTAAACCGGGCTGTAGCAGGCTAACAGGACTCCGGTAGACACCGCGTGACATTTCCCCGAAGGGACAGACACAAGAACATAGAAGGACACATGCCGACCAGCCTAAGTGTTCCGGAGCAGTAGCAAGCTACCAAGGCTTAGTGGAAGCACTAGGAGACATTTCCCGGTAAGAGAGGCTACAAGGATAAACAACTAGATAGTCAGATCCCACACATAGCAAGCATTTCAATTACATACACACAATATGCTCGATATGTGCAAATACAACATGGCATCACAATATGACTCTACAAATCAAGAATTTTATTCAATAGGCTCTGGGGAGCGAGATATTACAAACATGGGTCTCATGACCCAACATTTAGAGCATACAAGTCAAAGCACAAGCGGAAGCTTAACATGTCTGAGTATAGACATCTACAAATGTAAAAGGCTGAGAAGCCTGACTATCTACCAGATCCTGCCGAGGGCACAAGATCATAGCTGAGGTAACAAGCTAAACGGCAAAGTCCACGTGGAACTACTAGCGAGACTGAAGTCTCTCTGCAAAAGTATAAATTAAGCAACGTGAGTACAAATGTACCCAGCAAGACTTACATCAGAACTAACTACATATGCACCATTATCAACAAAGGGGTGGTGGGGTTTAACTGCAGCAAGCCAGCTTTGACTCGGTGGCTATCCTGAACTACGACTATAAGTAACTCTTTTGAGGTGGCACACACGAGTCCACATATTCACCATATCAATACACCACTATGGATCTGCTCCCGTCTCCCTACGAGAACGCCATAAATAGCACTCACGCTTATCTTGCGCATTTTAAAGTATCCACTTCAAGTTATCTATGAACTGTACAGGCAACCCAGAAGTCCTTTACTGCGGACACGGCTATTCGAATAGATAATGTTAACCCTGCAGGGGTGTACTTCTTCACACACGCTCTCACCACTTATCGCCGTTTACACGACATGTACTCGGCAACCTTCAAGCGGAAGCCCAGCGAGGGTGTGGCCACGACCTGACTAACCACACAAGTCTCTCGTCCAGGTTTATCTCCTATACGGGTTCCATCTGCAAGGAGATCCGGCCGGGGTGTCGCTCACGGCCCCAAACGATGTGAGCAGGGTTCCCAAGCCCACCATCCGGGTGTGACTTGGTACACCGTGCCACTTCACCTAGTCTGTCCCAAGCCCACCTGTACCGGGTGCCACTTGGTAGACTACTAGCACTACCCACAAACACGAGAAACTAGTTGCAATTCCTGGATAGAGATCATGTTGATTAATAAGTCGATAGGGGTCGAGTTAGTGGAACCCAATGTGTGGTAGTAACCGTTCATGGATCACAAGCACAGAACTCAATTCCTGAGGATGGTTTCAATGAGACAACCCACCATGTACTCCTACATGGCCTCTCACCGCTACCTTTACCAAATCGTGTTCACACACTTAGCTCTCAACAGTAGGACATGTTCACAACTTTCCAATTCATCCCCGATGAATCAGACCTGACACAACTCTAAGCAATAGCAGGCATGACAAACAAGCATGAATGAGTAGGCACATCAGGGCTCAAACAACTCCTACTCATGCTAGTGGGTTTCATCTATTTACTGTGGCAATGACAGGTCATGCAGAGGAAAGGGGTTCAACTACCCCAGCAAGTAACAGATGAATCGTTGTTGTCCTAATGCAATAAAAGAGAGCAGGAGCGGGAGAGTGGGATTGTATCAGAATGAACAAGGGGGTTTTGCTTGCCTGGCACTTCTGAAGATAGTATAGCTCTTCATCGGTGTCATCGATCACATCATCGGAATGTCGTCTACTGAGAGGGAACAAACACCGACAAACAAGGAAGAACGCAATCAATGCAATGCACAATATGATGCATGATCATGACATGGCAAAATGGGTGTGTTGGGCTAATGCAACTACAACTAGATGGGTTTGAGTCATTTTGAACCAAAGATTCAACTCCAAACTCAAACTATGAATTCAAATAGTGCATTGTCATGTTTTGATCTAAACAATAAGGTTAAGTTGTTTAAACATGCATGAAACCAGTACAGATGGATAGATTGGATTTTTTGATCATTTTCCATGTATAATTTATTTCATTCTGAGTTACGGTTGATTTTATATGATTTTTAGAAGTTTATAACATTTTCTGAAATAAATAAACCATTTAAGATTTATTTAAATTCTAGAAGAATTACTGCGTCAGCATGATGTCATTATGATGTCAGCAGTCAACAGGGCCGGTCCAGGTCAAAGTGACCAGTGGGGCCCACTGGTCAGTGACACAACTAACTAACAGAGTGAGTTAGTGTTAGGTTAAGCACTAATCTAGGTTAATTAGCACTAAACTAAACCTAACTAATAATTAGCAGGGGCGGGCCCACGCGTCAGTGACCCTGGGGGGTCAAACAGGGGTCAAACCTGGGTCAACTCGCCGGAGTTGACCCGTGGCTCGTCGCCGGCGGAGCCAGAGACGGCGGAGGGCGCCGGGTTTCGCCCTTCGGCGACCAAAAGAGCAGCGGAGGGGCTCTACGAGACGCCCAGGCTCGCGCGCATCCATCGCGGCCAGCGGCAGCAGCTGGGGTGCACTATAGCGACGGTGGCGATGGCAAGTGCAGCGGCCGGAGCTCGGCGAGCTCGGGCGCGAGGGGTACGATGCACTAGCGAGTGATCTGAGACATGCAGCGGCTTCCTAGGGATGCCCGGAGCACAACTACGTGCTTGGTTTGGCCAGGAGGAGCTGCTAGCGACGGCAAGCTTCATGGCGGCGGCGGCGGGCTCCGGCCGAGGTGGGAACCACGGCTAGAGGTCGCAAGAGATGACGGGGAGAGTGGCGGAGGAAGGAAGGGCTCACAAGGAACTTGCGGAGTAGGCTCGTGAGCTCGGGGAGGGCCAGATGACGACGTACGGGCGATGGCGATCTCGGATGACCGAGGGGGAAAACAGCGGCGTTGGAGATGCCATAGGGTTTCTGGCACCGCATGGCTCGGTGGAGAGGACGACGACGTCGTGGCGGAGCTCGGAGACACATCAGTGAGGCAATGGGTGGACGGTGGCCGTGGGTACGACGAGCATCGGCGACGGTTGCGCTCAGGAAGAGAGCAGAGAGGGGAGGGGAGAGAGCTGCAAGGAGGGAGGAGGTGCAGAGGGTCGAGGGAGGGGGATGCGTGGCGCCCTCAGGTGAGTCCAGCGGCGAGCAGGCAAGCAGGAGGTGGCTGGCGCATGCGCGCGCACGTCGGGCACACGCCCTCCTGCCTACTGGCAGGAGGTTGAAGACGGTGGCGGCTGCTGTGGGCTGGGCTGCTGGGCTGCGCCGTAACTGGGCCAGCCAGGTAAGTAGGCCACGTAAGTGCTTTTCCTTTTATTTTTTGTTTTCTTTATTTCTGCAGGTTTGTGGCTTTTCTAAAAATGCTTAGGCACTTTCAAAAATCACCAAATTCTCATGCCCATTGTTTAGCATATAACCAACATGGAACATTTGAGTTTAGGATTATTTGGACATTTAAAATATTTTATAGCATTTAAATGCCCAAATGCAGTTAACATATGATTTAATCCAGTGACCTTAGGATGACCTAGAAAATTGTGCATCATTTTTGTCAGAGGTTTAAGACCAAGGCAAAGATGATGAACATTTTAGAAGGGCATTTCAGGTTCATTGAAAATAATTTTAGTAAACCCTAGTTGGTTTCAGGGGGGGTGCTGGGGGTTCTCTCATCCCCATTTCAATTTTCTGTGAAAAGTAGACATGATGCAACACCAGATGCTAGAACTAAGCATTACCAGAACTAGGGATGTGACAACTCACCCCCACTAAACAAGAATCTCGTCCCGAGATTCAAGCGTAGGGTAAGATGAAGGGGGCATGCAAACTAACACAATCTTCATGATCTAGATTGCATCTCATAAGAACATTGATTCGATCATCATCTTTGTCTCGATGTCTTGCTCTGAGAACTCCAACTAACATAACAATGAGAGGAAAGGAAAAACCCTGGAAGAATCGATCTTTCGAAAATCGAGCAACTGATGCTCAACTCACGGAATGAGACATTGAAACATCTCTTGAGCTGAGACACAAAACACACATCGGGGGTGATGGAAAAACAGATGTCGAAGGTTCAAGTTGGTAGGCAACAATTCCATGCTCGAGAAAGATGGTGCATGGTCTTAAAGTTGTAAGGAGATAATTGTCCTTCATACCATAACGGGGCACCTTAGAGGAGGTGACTCATAGAATTATTCCCTGAAGTGGCAAAAGAGTTACTTTTGATCCATAGATCATTGAAACTCTTCATACCAGCCTGAGGCAATTCACAATGGATCGTTTGAAGGAGTTTGGAGAAATGGCATACTCAGTTTGGAAAGAAAACTAGAGTTATAAAACAACTCACCAAATGGATAACACATTCCAGATGATGCCGAGGATATAACCCAGTGACTGAGCGTGCACTCAAGAACTTGAGCATTTCCTTACTCATCAAGGTCTTATCAGCATACGTAGCGAGGATCCTGGCAACACATCATACTACCATGATGAACGGTGATGGAGGATGCAGATGCAAAGGAGGACATTACTTTCTCTGATTTTACCTTGACGACGCCAAGGAAACAAAATCTGGAGGATCGGCCGAGAGACATTTAGCACTCCGCTTCTAATGTTCTCCTTGATGTACTAGGTACCACGGTCAATGCTTAAAAGCATCAACATGGCCATCAAGTAAAGGTTAGACTTTGGGAGCACAAAAATCTGTAAGGAACAACTTGTGGAATAAGTCATACCAAATCCTCATGGAGAAGATGGTCGAATTGCTCATTCAAGATACTACAATAATAGATCCTCCGGCTAGGTGTGTCAGCCAGAACATCAACCTCGTCGGGACCTACATCATAGATCTTGGAAATGTTCCAACCATCATATCTGCCTGAGATTTAGATCTGGTTGGTAATAGGATTTTTCAGACAACATGTCTAGAAAAGAAAGGCTGCAACACAAGTCGACGAGATGATGTTGTGAGATTCTCGGGACATGAACTATGATAGCAAGCTCCGAAACATGAGCTGGTTCTGCTACATACATGTGAGCACGCCATCCCAGAGAAGCATGACCACGTGGTAGTCTTATAATAAAACACTACCGAGTTCAGGTTGGGAACCATCATTACAGATATCGAAGTTCTTACATAAGTCATATGATTAGCTCTTATGAAGAAACTTCTTCTCCTTGAACAATTCAATCAGTGGCTTGGTGTGCTAGGGACACATATAGAATGGAGGTAGCGAGCCTATCAAACCATAGCATACTTCGCACATGCATGACTGACTTGGGATGATTCCAGAGGAAGCAAAAAAAACAACTTTCTCGAATTCACGGTGGCAACTTGCTTCAAATGCACATGAACTAAAGGAAGTCACTTCTTTCATCCAACCATATTCTTCATGAACAGGGAACGAAGATAGTGCATACAAAAGTTGCCAACACTGGCTTAATGTCCAATCATGAATCATGGAGGAGATAAAATGCTGCTGATGGGCTCAACAACAATTCATTAAAATTCCAATAAAGATGGAATTCCACAACTCTGTGAACAAAGCAATAGCATTGGTCAGAACAAAAGATATATTGGTGTATGCTCGAGGATCAACCACGAGTAAAACAACATTATGAGCATCGTTGGTTCTGATTTGATTTGACGATAGCCCATACTCAAATCAAAAACTGGATAAGATAATAGGTCCATTAACTGATCACGAGGGCCAATCGATGAAAATACCATCTCTCTTCAACACGCATATAAGATATCCCTTAAACTGAACTAAGTCGGGCAAGCTTTTACCTTCCAACTCTCCAAGTTGTTGTTTGGCTTAACCAACTAGCTCGGGGGTATTCAGCACAACTTCTTGGAGAAAGGGTGGTTTACAAGAAAACCAACTTGATCACGAACTCAACATAGCGGTCAGGTGACAACCTGATGATACTTCCAAGAAGACATTCGGAAAATCACGAACCACCGGTATGTTACTAAACTCTGGAACAATCTTGCTTTTCAGGGCAAGACGATATGATCAAAAGAGCGAGGGATTGACACAATCCTAACTCATTGATCGGAGAGTGCACCGGAAATAAGGACTAGGTAGCACGATCAACCTTAGGGGGATGATTCAATAATAAACACGCTAAGGGTGAGATTATTGTCCATTTAACTACCAAGCAACGGAGTTGCTAGGAGTATAGATTTCACACATCACGATTCACTTGTCAGCACTCTGGTTGCAACAACACGGAACCGAGGAATGAATAATGATGGCGAGAAGTATCACTACATCAAGAATCCATAAGAGAAGGTGTAATCCTCATGACATTCCTGACATGAGGTGGGTAATACTTCAGGGTAGGACAGAACAAAAGCTGGGTTGGCATTTTGATCTGCGAGGTACAACTACTTTGACCCAATCCTGGATATGAATGAGGTACTGGAGTTTGTTTCTCCTCGTCATTCCAAATAGAATGGCTTGACGGACCACAGGAGTGATAGGCATCAATGAACCAATGCACGCATACCCTTGACTATCAATTGATAGACGAGGTCAGAAGACAACTAAAGAGGGACAACCCAAAAGAACATATGATTTTCTGAGTTGTGGATGCATGGACTAGCATGTTGAACAAGTTCAACATATTTCTTTGGGATAACCCATGCTGAAGAGGAAGGACTGGCAGATTCGCAACTATTAACGGAGGACTCATTAAGAGCACTATGGTTGTGATCTTTTGGTTCAGAAGAACTTCTGCCATAAGCAGTTCATGGTATTTGGAAGAAGAAAATACCACGGACCTCGAGGACTATTGCAAAGGTTACTAATATCCTAAAGGAGCTAGCAACACTATCAACATGAGGTAGGTAGGGTGAATCTCAGGTTCAAAACCCAGGAGTAGAATACATACTACTAAGTGGCATCACGGGATGCTTTCGAGAATGATGACCAAAATCATCACACTGAGATACAAAGCATTGCTAGATTACTGAGCGATCCTCTAAGACACATAGGGTCATAATAATAACTCCAACATATATGTCGAGGCAATAGAGTACCTCAACACACTGGTTAGTGTGGTTAACCTGACCAAAAGGACATCATAGACAAAGAGAAAGGATTTTACAAATGCATCAGAGTATTTAGAAACCTGGGATGACTCGGACAACATAACGGTTGTAAAATCTCAAGAAGATTTGAGACATCCTACAAAAATGGTGGCATAACCACTCAACATCACCATATCAAGGTTCCGAGATCAACAGTTAACATACGGGAATAGTAGGGACTGAACTGAGGCTTAAATCTAAAAATTCTATAAGTCTACGGAAGAGTAACACGTGATCCTGATAGAAAGAAGAGATAGCCTAGTTCCTTAACCCTGTAGGAAAGATAGGATGACTCAGATCAGAAGGCTATAGGGTATAAGGAGTAAAAAGACCATTACGTTCCATCTCACAATCAATTCCCTTATATAACTAAAGAATTTCTAGACTCAACTTCGACCAGTTTGGCTTGGTAATCCTACAAGCAGTTAAGCTCTGATACCAAAGCTGTCAGGACCCCGACTCGATGGCACACCGATCTAGCATGTAACACCTCATATCACTTTGCGGCCTCACGCACGGTATTCCCACGGGTGTCGCCTCACCAGGCACGGGACCGTTTGCGCCTTTTGGCACACGTATATGATAGTGTCGCTAGCATCCATATGACAAGGAGCCCGGGCTGACATGGCTAGTTGTGAACACAAAGTGGCACTAACTTACAGGGACAGGCATACATGACCCAGCAACGAACGTGTCGGTCATCAGCGAGTGAATCCGGGCTGTAGCAACTGGGCTAGCAGGACTCCGGTAAACCGGGTTGTAGCAGGCTAACAGGACTCCGGTAGACACCGCGTGACGTTTCCCCGAAGGGACAGACATGGGAACGTAGAAGGACACATGCCGGCCAGCCTAAGTGTTCCGGAGCAGTAGCAAGCTACCAAGGCTTAGTGGAAGCACTAGGAGACATTTCCCGGTAAGAGAGGCTACCAAGGATAAACAACTAGATAGTCAGATCCCACACATAGCAAGCATTTCAATAACATACACACAATATGCTCGATATGTGCAAATACAACATGGCATCACAACATGACTCTACAACTCAAGAATTTTATTCAATAGGCTCCGGGGAGCGAGATATTACAAACATGGGTCTCATGACCCAACATTCAGAGCACACAAGTCAAAGCACAAGCAGAAGCTTAACATGTCTGAGTATAGACATCTACAAATGTAAAAGGCTTAGAAGCCTGACTATCTACCAGATCCTGCCGAGGGCAAAAGATCATAGCTGAGGTAACAAGCTAAACGTCAAAGTCCACGTGGAACTACTAGCGAGACTGAAGTCTCTCTGCAAAAATATAAATTAAGCAACGTGAGTACAAATGTACCCAGCAAGACTTACATCAGAACTAACTACATATGCACCATTATCAACAAAGGGTGGTGGGGTTTAACTGCAGCGAGCCAGCTTTGACTCGGTGGCTATCCTGAACTACGACTATAAGTAACTCTTTTGAGGTGGCGCACACGAGTCCACATATTCACCATATCAATACACCACTATGGATCTGCTCCCGTCTCCCTACGAGAACGCCATCAATAGCACTCACGCTTATCTTGCACATTTTAAAGTATCCACTTCAAGTTATCTATGAACTATACAGGCAACCCAGAAGTCCTTTACCGCGGACACGGCTATTCGAATAGATAATGTTAACCCTACAGGGGTGTACTTCTTCACACACGCTCTCACCACTTATCACCGTTTACACGATATGTACAAGACAACCTTCAAGCATAAGCCCAGCGAGGGTGTCGACCACGACCTGACTAACCATACAAGTCTCTCGTCCAGGTTTATCGCCTATTCGGGTTCCATCCGCAAGGAGATCCGGCCGAGGTGTCGCTCACGGCCCCAAATGATGTGAGCAGGGTTCCCAAGCCCACCATCCGGGTGCCACTTGCTACACCGTGCCACTGCACCTAGTTTGTCCCAAGCCCACCTGTACCGGGTGCCACTTGGTAGACTACTAGCACTACCTACAAACACCAGAAACTAGTTGCAACTCCTGGACAGAGATCATGTTGATTAATAAGTCGAGAGGGCTCGAGTTAGTGGAACCCAATGTGTGGTAGTAACTGTTCATGGATCACAAACACAGAACTCAGTTCCTGAGGACGGTTTCAATGATACAACCCACCATGTACTCCTACATGGCCTCTCACCGCTACCTTTACCAAATCGTGTTCACACACTTAGCTCTCAACAGTAGGACATGTTCACAACTTTCCAATTCATCCCCGATGAATCAGACCTGACACAACTATAAGCAATAGCAGACATGACAAACAAGCATGAATGAGTAGGCACATCAGGGCTCAAACAACTCCTACTCATGCTAGTGGGTTTCATCTATTTACTGTGGCAATGACAGGTCATGCAGAGGAAAGGGGTTCAACTACCGCAACAAGTAACAAATGAATCGTTGTTGTCCTAATGCAATAAAAGAGAGCAGGAGCGAGAGAGTGGGATTGTATCGGAATGAACAAGGGGTTTTTGCTTTCCTGGCACTTTTGAAGATAGTATAGCTCTTCATCGGTGTCATCGATCACATCGTCGGAATGTCGTCTACTAAGAGGGAACAAACACCGACAAATAAGGAAGAACGCAATCAATGCAATGCACAATATGATGCATGATCATGACATGGCAAAATGGGTGTGTTGGGCTAATGCAACTACAACCAGATGGGTTTGAGTCATTTTGAACCAAAGATTCAACTCCAAACTCAAACTATGAATTCAAATAGTGCATTATCATGTTTTGATCTAAACAGTAAGGTTAAGTTGTTTAAACATGCATGAAACCAGTACAGATGGATAGATTGGATTTTTCTGATCATTTTCCATATATAATTTATTTCATTCTGTGTTATGGTTGATTTTATATGATTTTTAGAAGTTTATAACATTTTCTGAAATAAATAAACAATTTAAGATTTATTTAAATTCCAGGAGAATTATTGCGTCAGCATGACGTCACTATAATGTCAGCGGTCAACAGGGCCGGTCCAGGTCAAACTGACCAGTGGGGCCCACTGGTCAGTGACACAACTAACTAACAAAGTGAGTTAGTGTTAGGTTAAGCACTAATCTAGGTTAATTAGCACTAAACTAAACCTAACTAATAATTAGTAGGGCGGGCCCACGCATCAGTGACCCTGGGGGGGGGGGGTCAAACAGGGGTCAAACCTGGGTCAAGTCGCCAGAGTTGACCCGCGGCTCGTCGCCGGCGGAGCCAGAGACGGCGGAGGGCGCCGGGTTTCGCCCTCCGGCGACCAAAAGAGCGGCAAAGGGGCTCTACGAGACGCCCAGGCTCGGGCGCATCCATTACGGCCAGCGGCAACAGCTGGGGTGCACTACAGCGACGGTGGCGATGGCAAATGCGGCGCCTGGAGCTCGGCGAGCTCGGGCGCGAGGGGTACGGTGCACTAGCGAGCGATCTGAGACATGCTGCGGCTTCCTGGGGATGCCCGGAGCACGACTACATGCTTGGTTTGGCTAGGAGGAGCTTCTAACAACGGCGAGCTTCATGGAGGCGGCGGTTGGCTCCGGCCGAGGTGGGAACCACGGCTAGAGGTCGCAAGAGATGACGGGGAGAGTGGCGGAGGAAGGAGGGGCTCACAGGGAACTCGCGGAGCAGGCTCGTGAGCTCGGGGAAGGCCGGACGGCGATGTACGGGCGGCGGCTATCTCGGATGACTGAGGGGGAAAACGGCGGCGTTGGAGATGCCACATGGCTTCTAGCACCGCGTGGCTCGGTGGAGAGGACGACGACGTCGTGGCGGAGCTCGGGGACAGGTGGTGAGGCAATAGGTGGACGGTGGCCGTGGGTACGGCGAGCGGCGGCGACGGCTGCGCTCGGGAAGAGAGCAGAGAGGGGAGGGGAGAGAGCTACGAGGAGGGAGGAGGTGCAGAGGGTCGAGGGGGGCTGGGGTGCATGGCGCCCTCGGGTGAGTCCAGCGACGAGCAGGCAAGCAGGAGGTGGCTGGCGTGTGCACGCGCGTCGGGCACACGCCCTCCTGCCTACTAGCAGGAGGTTGAAGATGGTGGCGGCTGCGGTGGGCTGGGCTGCTACTGGGTCAGCCAGGTAAGTGCTTTTCCTTTTATTTTATGTTTTCTTTATTTCTGCAGGTTTGTGGCATTTCTAAAAATTCTTAGGCACTTTCAAAAATCACCAAACTGCTCATGCCCACTGTTTAGCATATAACCAACATTGAACATTTCAGTTTAGGATTATTTGAACATTTAAAATATTTATAGCATTTAAATGCCCAGATGCAGTTAACATATGATTTAATCCAGTGACCTTAGGATGACCTAGAAAATTTTGCACCATTTTTGTTAGAGGTTTAAGACCAAGGCAAAGATGATGAACATTTTAGAAGGGCATTTCAGGTTCATTGAAAATAATTTTAGTAAACCCTAGTTGGTTTCATGGGGGTGCTGGGGTTTTGTCATCCCCATTTCAATTTTGTGTGAAAAGTAAACATGATGCAACACCAGATGCTAGGACTAAGCATTACCAGAACTAGGGATGTGACACGGGCACGCTCAACACACACACACGCACATGCACACACGCGCGCCCACACACACACACACATGCACGCACGCACTCGCACGGGCGCTCGGCCATGGCTGGCATGCACGCACGGGCACAGAGGCCACGGCGGCCGAAGCTAGCAGCGGCAGGCATGTGAGCGGGCGTGGCCCGGCACGCGTGGGTGGCCCAGCATGCTCAAGCGGGCGCGGGCAGGGATGGCGGCAACAGCAGCAGACAACGACGACAGTACGAGCAGCGATAGTGAGCAAAGCAGCAGCAGAGCATCACGAGCAGCAGTAGCAAGCAAGACAGCAGTAGATGAGCAGGCAACGACGAGCAGCTGCAGCAAGAAGCGACATCAGCTGAGCGCTGCGTGGGCGTTGGCGTGCGCGGAGGCGTGGCCATGGGCAAGGCGAGCGTGGTATCGATGCTCTGGTGGCCATTTGGCCTGGGGTTTGGTCCTAAGGGACGAGTACGACGTGCCTGGTCTGAAGGTGCAAGCAGCATAAGCACCTACAGCCGGTAACGGCGGCGGCCGCGAAGTCGAGCGACGGTCGGAGCGTGGCTACGGTTCGCTACAAGGCATGTGCGGTAGCAGGGAGATGGGGGAAACGCAGTGGTGCTCACATCAAAGCTCAGGAAGACTCGGGGAAGCCGAAGGAACTCGGGGTGGCGCGGATCAAATGACGGACGACGGTGGCACCGAGGTTGAAGACGACCTTGATCCCGTCGTTGTAGGGCTCCCCAGCATCGAGTTTGTGCTGTATATGGCATAGGCGACGATGGCGGTCCTCTGGGACACGGTGGTGCGGCGCGGGGCAGCTGGTGGCCACGAGATCGAGCATGGCCATGGCGATGGTGACGCGTCTGTGCACTTGGTCGGAAGAAGCAACACAAGGAGGGGAAATAAGGGGGCTAGGGTTTGCCGGAGCATCGAGGGGGCTTATAGGGCATTGGGAGGGGGGCTTGGATGGCCGACACGTCCTCAGGGGAGCGGCCATGGCCGTGGGATGGCCGCCACGCCCTCCCCTGTCTCCTGTAGCGCAAGGAGGGAGAGGAGGTGAACTGGGTTGGGCCACTTCTATTACTAAATGGGCCAATGCACAAAAGCACCTCCGCATTTTCCCTTGTTTATTTCTGTTATTACTTTCCTTTTTGTAGTGTTTTGTAATTTATATTGCTGCTAAAAGAATTTTGTTCGTTGTGAAACTTGGTACATAAATCCAGTGCATTAGCATAGGGCCACACACAAAGTTTCATGTGGTTTGGGAAATGCAAGACTATTTGTTGGAACTTAAATGACCAAATTAAATGTTGCAGGCCCGCTAAAATATTTCTAGGGACAAAAAAACAATTTGAGATGATTCCTACATGGTAATTACTTGAGGGTTGTTTGCAACATCTTGAACATTTTTGTCTCTCTATTTGGAGAAATAATAATTTGACTTGTAATTAAATTTGAATTTGAATTCGGTTCGCAACAAAGTGAGGTTTACTAAATTAATTGCGATGACATGGCACCATTTGTGTGTGATTACTGTAGATGAGCTACCGGGGTGTTATAGTGAGGCGGTGATCCATCATTCTTTTCTTCGGTGGTTCCTATGGTGGTGCCGGAGGCAGGTGAAGGGTGTTGGTGTCAAGCTCAGAGATGTTCTGCTATCTTTTCAGTTTTGTCATGTCGGTCCTTCTGTGACTTGTACTTTGTTCTTTATGATATGAATGAGACACGTATTACCATGCAAAAAAAGCCGCCGTAGCATTAGCTTAAAAAAAGCCACCGTAGCATTAGCTTAAAAAAAGCCGTCGTAGCAGGCATAGAAACATGCATGGTCGTACAGTCCGACATTGAACGGAGTCCGTGCCAGCGGCAAGGTTTTGGATACCGAATGAGCCAATTTTACCGAGGGGGACTGGTAACATGGTTACCACGGTTACCAAGAAATACCAAGAATATTTTGAATGAATTTTATAGTTGAATTTTGAATTCAAATAAAAGCATCTCCAATAGACGGTCCATATTTAAAAATAACTAACTTTTGGAGCTTTGAGAGCAAAAAACACTGCTCCAACAGATGGTCCATATGTAAAAAAAATTGGACCACCGCCTCCCGAAAATGTAAAATTGAAAATTTCGTGATGCAAATTTACAGAGATGCAACTGGTGTAAAACCGCGTCTGCATGCCAAACGCCCAACCACCACTTCATTCCCCTTCCACCTTGCGACCGCCCGCCCGCGACCCGCCCGTCCGTCGCCCCCCGCCTTCCGCCGCCGCCATGGCCGAAGCCGACGACCCCGCCGCCTTCTCTGACGCCGCCGCAGCCGGTGGGATGACCCACGTCGTCGCTGCCGCTGCCGCCACGGCGAACTCGCCCTCCGCTGCTGCGTCCATGCCGCTGTCCCCCGCCCGCCGCCCCGGCCGGTTGCCGCCGCGCCAGCGGTTCCTACGACGGCGATAAAGGCACAAAAACGGTCGGCGAATCGCGGCCGGAACTGTGGCGCGACCGGCCAAAAACTCAAAGGCAGCCGCGGCGGCTTGGGCCGACGACTCGTAGCTATGGCCGGCCATGTCCTCCAGCAGCCAGGGAGCCTTTCCTCCACCTCCGCCGCCGCCACCACCGGCCGTGGAGGAAGATGCGGCCACGCCCATGACCATCGCCTCCAACATGTTCGATGAAATGTCGCAAAGGTAAAATAAATTATTTTGTGCTCTCGTTTGTTGTTTCAAATTGAAGTGACGTTGAATGTTTGCACGTTCAATTGTAGTCTTGACGACGAAGCTTTTTTGCACGCGACAAATGTGGCAAATGATGATTTTGTGTCAGTATGTGCCACAAGAATATGAAACCCAATATGGTGATGATAATCTTGACATGGACGATGAGAGCTTTGTTGCGAAGGAAAGAAGTGGAAACTATACCAATGGGGAGGATGTGTTTATATGCACCGCATGGAAGAAAGTCTCTCAAGGTGCATCCGTTGGAAGCGACCAAACGGTAAACACCGTTTGGCAACACATCAAGGATTACTTCCCTGACCACAACACAAGTGGTCACTTCCGTTCGAGCGACTCTCTTCGCCAACGTTTGTCCATCATCAACGCCGAATGCCAAAAGTGGGTCGGTTGCTTGTCAAATGTTGCTCGCATGAACCCAAGTGGTTGCGGTGATAGTGACTTGGTAAATATTTCCTCTTCGTGCGTGTTTTTCCAAATATTAGATTGTTCCACGTTTCAATGATGATGTGTCGGTTGTTTTATTGTAGAAAATGATTGCCCAAGGATTGTTTCGAGAGAGGAACATGAAAGGTGAGAAGAAGAAAAGGAAAGGAAAAGCTTTCACTTTTCATCATTGCTTCAAAGATCTCAAGGATGAGGAGAAGTGGAAAACTAGAGAGACTTTTGATGCTTCGAAAAAAAAGAGTGTGGTGATTGAGGATGAAGAAGATGATGCCAGTGAGGATAGGAGCCCCACTCCTCACTCCACGACAAAAATCATATAGGCCCGATGGAAACAAGAAAGTGACGGGAACCAAGGACGGAGACAATGATCTCAAGGAAGGATTTGATGCCATTGTCACAGCGAGGAAAGAGTATGCCGAAGAAAAAAGAATGTTGAAGCTCAAGGAAATAGAGGAGAGGGGTGATGTTGAGCGGCAGAGGGCCGCGACCAAAGAGAAGAGGGCGGCGGCCGAGGAGAGGTTGGCGGCGGCCGAGGAGAGGAAGGTGGATCTGGAGGAGAAAAAGGCCTCGGCCGAGGAGATGAAGATGGTCGAGGAGAAGGCACTCAAGTTTATGTTCATGAACATATCTAGTCTTGATCCCAAGGCAAAGGCCTATGTTAAACTAAGTGGGAGCATGAACTTGGAGGGACACCACTCCATAAGGAACTGGCTAGAAAACTCTCCTAGCAAATGAACACTCCGACTTCACGCTAGTGGAAGATGACACCTCAGTTGGATCTGGTCACAAAAGAACGAGCTAGTGAGTACTTTGAAAGTAGTCGCAAGAACCAAATGACATATATCACTAAGCAAAGGAAACCATGTTATATCACATTATCATACATTCTAGCTATCATGGCATAGCAATTTTAACAGACTTTATCTAGTAAGTAATATGAAGATAAAGCATACAGATATATGGGTATAACATTTTAAGTGTTTCCGATGATCCTACCAAGATGATAACCATATTCTCATGATCACACTGAGATCATACCAAAACTCTCATGGTCTCCGAGACCAAAATTTCTCATGATCCCCAAGATAAATATTTCCATAGCTATTCCATGGTGTGGAGGGGCCCGACGGTTCCATTCCTGCTACAATCGGTGTGTCTGGCACCATGCGGCGGCAGAGGCAGGAAGAGGAGCCGAGTCATGGGCGGGAAGAGGAGGGGAGGCATGAGGGAATATTTACTCATAAGTGGATGCGCTGCTCATAAGTTTGAGGCTTAACTACTCAAAATATTTGTTGAAATATCTGTTGAATATTATGTTTACGAGTCCCGCAATCATTGTCGTGGTTCTAAGTCTGACAGTAGAATGGGGGGTAGGTATGGAGAGGCAAGATCCTAGCTATGGAGCAGTTGTACACACGAGTGTTTTACGAGTTCAGGCCCTTCTCAGAGGAAGTAACAACCCTACGTCTCGGAGCCCGGAGGCGGTCAACTGGATTATGTGTGTGAGAGTTACAGGGGTGCGAACCCTTCTACCAGTGGAGGGGGGTGGCTTATATAGAGGACGCCAAGACCCCAGCCAGCCCACGTAGCAGAGGGTTAAAGTACATTAAGGTCGGGCGTTACTGGTAACGCCCTACATAAAGTGCCATCATGGCCATTAAGACTACTTAATTAGAGAACGTTTGGATACAGAGTAGATCCTGAACTCTTGATGGTCGAGTGAGTCTTCATGGTCGAGTGTCTTCAGGTTCGTCGAGTGTCTTCTAGTCCGTCGAGTGGAGTCCCTCTTGGTCGACTGGAAGACAGCTTCTTCTAAGAGATGTCCTTGGGGAGGGTACCTTGGTCAGGTTCATGACCCTACCCTAGGTACATGACTTCATCAGTAGCCCCCGAATGGATCGAGGTTTGAGTGAGGAAGGAGTTGGCAATCTTTCCGACCTGCTTTTTGGTGCTGTAAAGGTGTTTTGCTCTGGATCGATGACTTTCAAGTGAGGGTGTCAACTTTCGTTCAGTCGCCTTGATCCATTCTTCATATCTGTCGAGTGAACTTTATGAACTTGGCGATTTCCGAGCGACGGATAGCAGAAGATCTCCCGTCTGACAAGTTGCCCTGCGGTTAGCGGATTTAGTGGGATCCGAATTTTGGGGAGCGCGCGAAGCAGAGAAGACCGCGGTACTCGAATGGGATAAGGCAGGGACGCCTCGATTCTCGCGCCGCCTTTTTCGCCATGTATCGCTTGTGCGACTGTTTCGGGATTTGACAGGACCGCCTGGGCCTACTTGTCAGCCACTCGGAAGTGACTCCATATAAGGAAACCGGCGGAGGTTTTTGAACAGTGCCTCCTCATTTTCTCCTCCCTCGCCTCCAGATTCATCTGCTGCGCCCAAGGTTGGAAAAAGCGGTAGGCGTAAGCGAGGCGGTTGGCCTTCGCCTAGTGCCTAGGCGGTGCTTAAGCGCCCTAGGCGTGAACTAGGCGGTAATATTTTTTTTACTATTAGGGTGTATTTGTGAGTATTATGTGTGTGTCGATATTAATTTAGGGCATTAAATAAGTAACTACCAGCTACTGGCATTGGAATATAGCCTGTTTGGCATATTAGTGCAATATGGCATGACTCCTTGCTTGGGTAGACAATTCCTTGCTTGCCCTGCCTAGACTTCCATTTATGCCCTAGGCGAGGCGTTTAGCCATCGCCTAGCACCTAGGCGTGCCTAAGCGCCTCCTAGGCACTGCCTTTTCCAACAGAGGCTCCGCCCACCAACTGCCCGACGCCGCTGCTCTGTTCCGGTCCCGTCAGGGACAATGGTGAAGGAGAAGACGACGGCTTTGGAGCGGGCAAAGAAGGCGACGGCGGCAGCAAAAGCGAAGGGGAGAGCGACCAGTCGAGGGGGATCCTCGTCGCGGTCCCGTTTGCCGCAAGGTTGGATCCAGGGTGATTGGATCCGCTCGACCATCACCCAAAAGGATCTCGACGACCTGGCCGACGAAGGCCTGATTGCGCACGGGGCGGCGAGGCTCCCGGGGATGGAGTGGCAGCCACAGCCTCAGGAGGGTGAGTGTGCCCTCTTGGCGACTCATGTAGATCGAGGGTTCTCTCTGCCACCGCATCTCTTCTTTCGAGGGTTTCTGAATTTCTTTGGAGCTCAGCTTCACCATTTTACCCCAAATTCCATCGCCTATCTCTCCGCCTTTGTATCTTTGTGTGAGAACTTCTTGGGTTGTCGGCCGCACTGGGGCCTCTTCAAACACATATTCACTTGTCGTTCTCAGACGGTGAAAAAGGCCAGCCCCAATGACGAGAGAACTCAGGTAATCCAGATGTGTGGGGGTCTCGAGGTCCAGATGAGGAGTAAGAGCGCTTTCCCAGCTATGACCCTTCCCGAGTCAGTCAGAGGGTGGCAGTCGACCTGGTTCTACTGCCAAGACCAGTCGACGCTAGGGCAGTCGACTGGGCTCCCTCCCTTCTCTATGAGTCGAGTGAACAAGCCATCTTCTCTAAAAGTAGTTCCGGAGGAGAAGGCTCAGGTAAAAATGTTGATGGAGCGAGTAGTTCAGTTGATTCGTGATGGTGTGACTGGCATGGACCTTTTGGAGGTTTTCCTTCGGCGGCGCATCCAACCACTCCAGTACCGGGGCCACCCGATGTGGTTGTATTCTGGTACTGAAGACACCAGTCGGGTCCACCAGGAGGAGGTCGACGATGCTACACTGGAGAGGTGGATGACTGCCATCATGGGGAACAAGGACAACCCTCGTGGAGCCAGGAGGATCGTTCCACTTGACCAATCTTATGAGGCGGACAAGGTACGACCACTTTCCTCCGATTGCTCCATCTGTTCTGTTTCGTTGTAGATCAGTCGATTGACTTTTGTCTTGCTTACTGTCTTTCAGGAAACCACCGAGTTGTACTCGATGCCCAACGGGGCGCAGGCACAGGCCGAAGAGGAGGAAGGAAGCGGAGGCGAAAGCCAAGAGGAGTGGGAGTTGGATGCACATGAGGGTGACGAAGACGCATGTTCTGATGAGGAGGAAGAGGAGGAGGAAGTTGCGCCTCCTCGTTTCGAAAGGAGGTCCAAGCTCGCCCACGACCCTGCGGCTGATCGTGGCAAGGGAGTCGTGCCTGCTGGGCAGTCGACGAAACGCCCTCGGACAACTTCACCGACGCCGACTGAAAAGGCGTCGAAGCAACCGCGAGCAGCCCCGCCAAAACCGGCGAAGGCCCTACCGAAGATGAGGATGGAGATTCCGACTTTTTCTGGGTAACGGCATAACTCATGTTTTTCATTCTTGGTCGACTTCAATCGCTGACCGACTGATATTTGAAACCGCAGTGCTGCTACTTCTGAGACTTCTACTCGGCATGAGGATCAAGAAATGGAAGATGCTGCTACTTCTCATCCTGGTATGATCTGCGCGGTTTTGCTTTTGGTCGATTGAATCTTTATTTTTGACTTTGAACTTCTTCTGCAGCTCCACCTAGCGTTGTCATCAATCTCCCTGACGATGACGATGAAGCGCCCCTGAGGCAGAGGAGGAGCAGGAAGGCGATTGCTGGCAAGGCTGCTCAGGTTGTGTCAGCGCCTGGACCACAGATTCCAGAAGGGAGCAACATCGCTTGGACAACCGTGTCCTTTGCGGAGCCGTTGACGGTTGCCCACCCTTCATCGTCGAGTGCTGACCCGCCTTCTCTCTCCTCCACCTACCACGTCCCGGAGGACCAAGCAAGCGCTGCCAAGGAAGCCATACGCCAGGCCGGGATTATGATGGAGCAGGTGAAGGCGATCCGAACCGATAGCCAAGCAGCTTATGACGCGAGTTCAGCTCTCCAGAGTAATGTCCAGGTTAGTTGAACATCGACTGGAAATCTTGATGTTTGTCATGCACCCACTGGGCGTGTCAATTCTACGGTGGACTGCTGGCAGTCGACTGTAGTTTTTGTGTCTTGAGATTTCTCACTTGACTTGTTTCACTCGAGCATGGTCGAGTGGAACGATGAAACTGGTGGGGGCATGCTGAGTGCACCCACTGGGTGTAGTCCCCGAGACCGTGGTCGATTGCTGGCAATCGGCTATGGTCTGAATGAATTTTTTTGGCTAACAGTTAACTGCTTCCGGTCGACTGATCGACTCTGAGTCAGTTAACTGCTTCCGGTCGACTGATCGACTCTGAGTCTAGCTGATAGAACTAGTGGGGGCACGCTGAGTGCACCCACTGGGTGTAGTCCCCGAGACTACAGTTGAATGTTTAGATTCAGCTCTAGTCTTAGAAATACTACGATTTTTCATTTAGTCACTCGGAAGTGATCTGTCGTTGATGTTTGTCGACTGAACTTTCGCAGAAATCTTGTGACCTTGTTTATCGTTATACCGAATTGGAGAACAAGTATATCCAGCTTGAGCTTGACCAGAAGCTTGTCCAAGAGAACTTCACGAAGGCGAAGGAGGAGGCAAAAGGTATGTTTGGTGAGAATCTTGACGACTGTCCTCGCTTCTTGCCTGTCTCCGAATCTGATCCTATTGTGATTTTCGCAGAAAAACTGAGGGATGCTCTGAAGAAGAAGGACCTTGACCTTGCCGAGGCGCAGAAAACGGCTGCAGACAAGACTAGACTTGCAGAAGATAAGTTGGCTTCTGTCAACAAACTTGAAGAAGAAAACACTAATCTGAAAGCCGCTCTTGACGTGGCCAACCAAGAAGTCACTCGACTGAAGAATGCCAATATGGTCCTGGATGACAAAGCTGGCAAACTGGCAGGAAAGAAGAATCACTTGGAGGTTTATCTAGGAGGACTCACCAAGAAGCTATTCCTCATGCTCGAAGGTAACCTCTTATCTCCGATTGGTAGTTACTGACTTGCTGTAAGGGCATTAGCTTATCCTTGAATCGTGTCCACAGAATTCTGTCAAAACTTTGAAGAGGAGACTAGTCGAGTGGAGACTGGCTTGGATCCCATCAATTCTCCGGTGAAGGATGAAACTGCTATGAACGTGCTCCGCCTCGAGTCCCGCATTGCTGCAGTGGTCGATTACCTTACAAGACTGAAGGCCGCCACATCGTGCATCGACACATCGCTCTGGCCAGAAGAAACGCTTCAGAACGACCTTGAGTCGCTGATGACTCGGCTGAATGAAATTCCGAGTCGAGTGCAAGAATGGAAGAAGACTTCTGCCCGGTGCGGTGCTGACGTCACTCTGTCCTTGGTCCGCGTCCACTGCAAAGAAGCGAGAGAAGACAAACTAGTGTCTCTCAAGGTGGCCAATACTAGGAAGCATGACTTCCGTTCTTTCATGGAGACCTTCATCGCGGCTGCCACTCGAATCGCAGATGGGATCGACCTGGACGAGTTCGTTGCGCCTTCCAGCCCTCCACAGGAGGGGTAAAAAAACTATTATGCTTGATGAAAGAACATGCGGTGCCCCCATGTTTGGTTTTGGTAATTGATGACAATCTCTATGGACTAATGGTTGCCTTGAGTTATATCTGAAGGTTTTGTCCATAGGCTTTTCTTGAAGTCCATGTGTTGGTTTCAAGAAGTTTATGAGTTGACCAAGGTGTTATTAAGGAATTATCCAAAGATTGGTCATGTGAGTGTTGAGCTTATTGCAAGCATGTCTTGAAGAATAAGATTGTGTGATCATTCATGTCCACCTTCAAGACATCATCCAAATGAAGAGAGTTGGAAAGATTCAACACACAAAGCGCACAAGATGTACCGAGGGATCAAGTGATCCCATGGTGTGGTAAGCATTGTCCATTACGCTTTGTGTGCTAACCCATGGTCTTCGTGAGAGTTCTTTGTGGGGTTAGGTTAGGTGTGCAAGTTCAAGTGATGTATCACGAAGAGATCAAGTGCTTGAAGCTTGCCGTCCATTGTGGTGACAATGGACTTGTGAAGATGAGCGGAAGAGTGGCTCATCCATAGTGGAGTATGGGGGAGCAATCAACTAGTCTTCATCGAGCCAACGCAATCAAGAAAGGTGGTCCATCTTGAGGAGGAGTAGATCGTCATCATCTAGCTCAAGTGGATTTTGTGCAAGGCAAAGGTTTGCCCTTGATAGGTTTTCTATTTTACCGGTCTCATGGTAGTTGTGGGAGACCGATTTATAGGATCGATTGCCGTACTATCAAAGGGGGCTCTCGATGAGTTGCTTGATCGTATCGTTCATAGAGAGCTCAAACCATTGCATCCTTGCATCATCTTTATTGGTTCTTGTTTGGTTCTTCTCATTGTGAGATTTGGAGCTTTTGGTCATCTTGATGACAAGCTTGAGTTCATCGAAAACGGAGTTTGCATACGTCTTCTATGATGTTTTCGGTGTTGGAGGTTTTACCGGTCTTATCCGAGGAAGGGTTCTCACCATTTTCTTTTGGGCCTTTTTCTCATTTGCTTATTCTTGATATTTCTATCAAGATTGTGTTAGCCCTTGTCGCTAGCTTTCCAACAAACTTGGTTTCGTCGAATTCGGAGTCCGAATGAAGAAGTTGTGGTAGTTTTGGTGTTCTGAAAAGGCTGCAGCGGTACTACCGCGGGTAGGAGGGGAAGTAATTTTTTACTACCGCCCTTGGGAGCGGTACTACCGCTCGTGGGAGTGGTACTACCGCTTGGAGCAGTACTACCGCGGCTACTTCCGTGGCTACTTCCGCTCGGGACCAAAATCTCGTCACAAGTCCAGCGGTGGTAGGCACGGATGTAATTTTTTAGTACCGCTCGCAAGCAGTAGTACCGCTACCCTTAGCAGTAGTACCGCTACCCCTAGCGGTAGTACCGTGATGTCAAGCGGTACTACCGCTCGGTGCGGGCTGTGAGCATAACGGTTGGATTTTTTCCCACCTATAAAAGGGGGTCTTCTTCCCCATTGAACCTTATCCTTCGAGCTCGTGTTCTTCCCCCATTGTTGACCTTCTTCGAGCTTGCTAACTCTCAATCCCTCCATGGATTCTTGCTAGTTTTTGAGGGAAAAGAGAGAGGATATCTAGATCCACATTTCCACCAATCACTTTCTCCTCTATGTGAGGGGAACCCCTTGGATCTAGTTCTTGGAGTTCTTGGTGTTCTCCTTCTTGTTCTTCCTCTCATTTTCCTCCCTAGCATTAGTTGCTTCGGTGGGATTTGAGAGAGAAGGACTTAAGCACTCCGTGTGCCCTTGCCATTGCATTTGGTGCATCGGTTTGAGTTCTCCACGGTGATACGTGGGAGTTACAAGTTGAGAAGCTTATTACTCTTGGGTGCTTGGTGCCCTTGAGCTTGTTCTTCTTGGGTGCTTGGGCGCCCTAGACGGTTGGTGGTGTTCGGAGCTCAATCATTGTGGTGTAAATCTCCGGGCAAGCGTCGGGGTCTCCAATTAGGTTGTGGAGATCACCCCGAGCATCTTGACGGGTTCCAGTGACCATCCCCAAGGGTTGCCAAAGTGTACGGGTTCGGTGACCGCCCCCAAGGGTTGCCATTTGTACGGGTTCGGTGACCGCCCTCAAGGGTCCCTTAGTGGAATCACGGCATCTTGCATTGTGCGAGGGCGTGAGGAGATTACGGTGGCCCTAGTGGCTTCTTGGGGAGCATTGTGCCTCCACACCGCTCCAAACGGAGATTAGCATCCGCAAGGGTGTGAACTTCAGGATACATCGTCGTCTTCGCATGCCTCGGTTATCTCTTACCCGAGCCCTTTACTTATGCACTTTACTTTGTGATAGCCATATTGTTCTTTGTCATATATCTTGCTATCACATAGTTGCTTATCTTGCTTAGCATAAGTTGTTGGTGCACATAGGTGAGCCTAGTTGTTTTAGGTTTTGTGCTTGACAAATTAACCGTTAGGTTTATTCCGCATTTGTTCAAGCCTAAACCGTAATTATTTTAAAGCGCCTATTCACCCCCCCTCTAGGCGACATCCTCGCTCTTTCAATTGGTATCAGAGCCACGTCTCTCTTTGTTAGGCTTAACCGCCTAGAGAGTAAAGATGTCGACTAGGGGATTAGGATTCTCTGACACTCTGAGTTTCGATGGCACAAATTTTGATGTTTGGGTAATTCGCATGCTTAGTCTCTTTAGGGTCATGGACCCAAATTTGGAGCGAATTGTAGATATGGGTTTTTCTCCTCCAAAGGATCCCCAAAGATTATCTTTAGAGGATGAGAAAAACTCTTATCTCAATGCTCAAGCTTCTAATGTGCTTTTCGATGCTTTGAGCAATGTAGTTATATTTCAACTCATGCCGTTCCGGGATGCTCATGAGTTGTGGACGAAGCTTCAAGATAAATATGGTGTGTCCAAGATTTGTGGGGATGATTGTTCTCCCTCCACCTCCGGTCGTATAGTCTTCTCAACTTCTTCTACTTCACCTACATGTGGTTTGTCACAAGGTAATGACATGGTGAGTAGTGTTGGTCATTGCAATGATGATAGTATGCTTATTGTGGATGATCCTTCATCACTATATTATTGCAATGCTCCTTCTTTGGGCTTTAACACTTCGAGCACTCCAAATGTTTCACATGCTTGTGTTGATAGTCCTTGCATATCATGTAGAAATTTCTTGACTAAATCTCATGATGATATGCTTGCTATGTCTTGTTGCCATGATAAAAATGCATCTATTTCCTCGAATTGTTGTGCTAACAATGTAGTGGAAACCGAACACTCCATGGAACAAGATGTGGTGTTTAATGGTGCCTCAAGGGATCCTACATCATCATCTATTGCGTTTTGCCTTATGGCTAAGGCGTCAAAGGTATCTCCTACTTTGTACCCCAATATGTCTCTTGATGATGATGTTGATGCTAATGATGATGAGGATAATGATGAAGAGAATGATAATGTTGCCTCCTTAAAAATTAAGGGGGAAATGGTTTTTAAAGCTCTTCATAAAAATAAAATTGCTCGTTCCAACTTCATGGAAATTATGTCCATTGCTATTGAGAGCAAGAAATATATTGATGAGTTGGAATCTCGTCTTGAGGAGCATGAGGTCACCATTGATAAAATGGAAGGTCATGGGCGTGATTACGCTAATGAGATTGCGGACCTCTCTCAAGCTCTTGAACTTGAACAAACCACCAAGGAATCTTTTGAGGAGACTTTTGCTCTAGAATTGTCTAGAGTGAAGGAATCTACTGATAGAGCTCTTGAGGTGGCCAATGTTTTTGAAACTAAAAATGCTAAGCTTGAAGTTTCTCATGCTAGACTCCTTGAGGATTTTGAGCACCTCGAAAATGGCTCAAGGGTCATCAAGGGTGAGCTCATCAAACTCACCGAGTCTCATGCTCAACTTGAAGCTTCTTATTTAAAAGAGCTTGCCAAGTTGCCTTCTCCTCTTGTTGTTAATGATGATGCTTGTGCTACTAATTCTATTATTTGTGAAGCATCCATTTTGAAGGAGAATGTTGAGCTACGGGCTCAACTTGAGTTGCTATCTAGCAATTATGGGAAATTGGAAGAAATCCATGAAAAGCTCTCAAGCTCTCATGACGATCTTCTAGTATCCCATAATGTGCTAAAGATAGCTCATGAGGCCATGATTGCTAAGGTAACATCTAGTGAGCCTCATGTTGATACTAGCACCACTTCTAGTCAAAATACTATATTGCCATGTGCTAGTCCTTGTAATTCATCTACTCACAATGTTGGTACATCTTGTGATGAATTGCTTTCCTTGCCTTGTTGCTCTAACGATGAAGCTTATACTTCCTCTAGTACTTGTGTTGAGACTAACCATGTAGAGGAAATCAAAGAGCTCAAGGCCCAAGTCACTTCTTTGAAGAAAGACTTGGAAAAGAGTCATGAAGGGAAATCCACACTCAACAATATCTTGAGTGTGCAAAAATCCCCCAATGACAAAGGTGGACTCGGATTCAACTCCAATAAGAAGAAGAAGAAGTCCAAGAGCAACAAGAAGAAGGGCCAAAAACAAGTCAAGAATTCGGCCAAGATTATTTGCTTCAAGTGCAAAATTGAAGGGCATCATGTTAGATATTGCCCATTGAAGAAGAATGCCATTGGTAACAAGCAACAAGGGAAGAGGCCACAAGTTCAATCTCATGCTCAACCTCAAGTTGAAGAAAGGACACTTCCCAAGAAGACTCAAGTTAATGCCTCTCTTGTTGAGAAATCAAGTGAGAAGAAAATGAAGAGTAGACGTTGCTACTTATGTCGTGAGAAAGGTCACCTCGCTTCTTCATGCACTAGTGGTAACTTATCCAACCCAATTATTATTGATGATATCTATGCTCTTGGGAAGGATAAGGTTGGCAATGTGTTTGCCAAGTTTGTTGGTACTCAAAGTGGTGTCAAGAAAAGAACCATTTGGGTTGCCAAGCCTATTGTGACTAACCTCTTAGGACCCAACTTGGTTGGGGACCAACAAGCTCAAACTTGATCAATAGGTGTTGTTGGAGGGCATTGGAGACTTGGCTACATTATGAAGAATTAAGGGGACTTCATCACTCTTATTGTCTCAAGCCAAGTCAATTGAATCATCAAGTTTATATCTTATATCCAATGTGCCTCCTTGCGGTAACTTGTACTTAAAATTGCTTACATTGAAAGTTACTTGCCCCCTTGCATGTTTTGGTTTTGTTCCTTGCATGTGTTTGTATATGTTATGATTCCAACTTGCTTATCTTGAGCAATCAAGTATGTGTGTGTTGGTTTGCACACCATGTACGTGTGTGAAGTGCGTTGAGCCTTTATGCTTCTTGTTTGTATCCTAGTTGGCTCGTGTGAGAGATTAATGGAACATCCCATTTTGGGGGAGTGATGTGCTTTGTGCACCTCACAATCCTATAAATGTGTGTACATGAGGAATACCATCTAGTATTGATATTACAAGATTATCTAGTCGCTAGGTGGTATATCTCTCATGAGAAATTCAAATTCTAAATAGTCCATTAATTATCTCTTGTTTGTTCCTCTTATTGCCTCTTGTTAAGTTCTTATTGGTATCACATTATGGGGGAGTAATATGCTAAGTGCATATTACAAGCCTAGAAAATGTGTACATTTGAGATATTATCACCTAGAATTGATATTGTAGATTATCTTGTTCCTAGGTGGCATGTTAGCTCTACAAGTTGCAATTTGCTTGTGTTTGTTGTGAAGATGATGTTGGATGTCCTTGTTATCTACCACCGGGAATTATTTCCAAATACTTCTTGTCTTTTGACAATTGGTAGTCACTTATGTGTGGTAGAATTTGTTGATCATCTTTACATTGGCTTTTGTTTTACTTGCCTTTTCTCTTGCCAAGGATTGTGTCAACTCCCGTTGTCTTCCATACCACTTGTGGATCTTGTTTATTTCTTGTTCTTGTCTAGTGTTTTCTATATATAGTGAAAGCGGTGATCCCACCTTGTGCATTTTGTATTCAAATACAAATCCTATATAATGCACAACTCGTGGGGGGAGCTATTCTATTTTCTTCAGAACACTCTTCTTGTGATCCTTATCAAGTGTGTTTTGGTGGAAGGCGAGCCATTTCTTTTTGGTACTTTGTGCCATCATGAAACTTTGCTGAGAGCTTGGTTTGTTTGGAACCATCCTCTCTTTGGGAGTTTGACATCTTTTGTTTAGTGTGTATCAATGGATATCTCATTCCTTGATGTATCTTTAATGATATCTTCCAAGTGATGATTTCTCCATTTGGTATCCTTTTCACTTGGCATTTCTTTGTCTTTTGGTTTCGGGTTTTGTAAGTCTTGAGCATGCATGTTTACTTCATGTATTTCATTTGGCATGCTTTCTTTCTTTGACTCAATATATAGGGAAAACTCCACCTAGTCTCAATTTGGATGAGATGTGCATGAAATTCATTTTCATATCTATATGCACATATTTTTGTGGAGTTTGTCCTATGTATTGGTGTTTCTAACTATTTGGTCCCGATGAGTTTGGGTACCGTTTAGTTTGTGTTGTTCTTCTAGGAACATTTGGAGATGCATTGGATGCTTGGCTCACTCACAAGGAAGGTGTTGTCACCATGTGCATATTGGAGTCAAGCTAGGATGATCAATGAACTACTATCTACCTTCAATTGGTATCTACTACATCCTTCCAATGATATCCCAGTAACAAGTATCTATTCATGCTTTCCCTTCTTGTATTCAACCTTGTGTAGGTTGCATCTTGGCATGATATTCATTTCATATCTTGTGATACTTGTTTCCCTTCTCAAAGCATCCCAACGATGATCTCTTGTTGCTAGTTGTGATGTCTTTGATGTTCGTGCGGTAGGAATTCATTTATATACAATAAGACCATATCTAGCCATGTGCTATGCTCCCAGGCAAATATCTTATTGGTATATGTATGACTTCCTTTTGGATATCTTGTTCCTTCGTGCTGTAACTATTTCGGGTGTACATCCTTCTTTGTAGATATATATCATCATGATTTCGTCTACCTAGAACCCTATACACTTGAGAGAACTTATTTCTCTAGTTGATATCCTTTCTTTCACGTCCACCTTGTCTTTCTTATGTTATTTCTTTGGTGGCGCCGTGAAAGCTTTTGCCTTGAGTGCGTGTCCTCTATTGTAGCTTCTTGATGCACTCTTGTGTGGTGAAGATTATTTTCCTCATGCTTGTCTTTACGAGGCTTTTGCCATCTTAATTGGTATCCCTCGTCTTGATGAGGCTTTCATCTTCTATCTTCACCACGGGTTGTCACAAGCACAGGTTCTTTATATGCGTATTAGTAAGCTTGTGAACCCATTTGCTAGTTGTGTGTGGGAATGATAGGCCTTGCACCGTGTGCCTCATTCTTTCAAGACTATGTTGATGCTTAATTCTCATCCTACTTTTAGTCTTCTCAAGTGCTTCGCCATGACTCACACACATCATTTTGGTTGAGCCTATTCTTAAGTTGCCTCTTTTACTTGTTGCTCAACCATGTGCTTGTTGCAAGCGCTAGGCTTTGTTTCCTATATGCTCACTTGCACTGGATGTAAGTTCCTATTGATTTTGGGGGAGCTATGATCCTATTTTGTGCACTTTGTATCCAAATACAAATATTCTTATGTGTGCACAAATCATGGGGAGCTTCTCTAGCTTATTTAGAACACTCCTTTGCTCATATCATAATATCCTTCATTCATGTGGCTCATAGGATCTTTGGTCTAGTTGGTTCAATTGATATCATTTGATTGCTTGCTTCAATTGGTATCTTTTGATTGCTCGATTGCTTGTTTCTCTCTTTGTTATGTCTTTGTGGCATATCACTCTTTTGCAATCTTTGGGCCTCAATATAGTTTGTCTTCCTCCAAGTATTTACCATTGGATATGTGTATTGCATTCCACTCTATTTTTGAGAGATACACAATTTATGGAGGAACACTCTTTATATTGGCCTTCTAAGCTTTTCACCCATTTTGGCAATCGATGCCAATGGGGGAGGAGTTTCAGAGAGTTTTGTGGAGAATTCTTCTGAGTTTTCTCCTTGCTTTGGTTTTGGTTCCTAAGCATTTGCATCCCATTCTCATGCATCATTGGTTGTTGCATTGCATGGTGATGCATAACTCCTTGTATAAACTCTCTTGAAAGTGATTGTCATCAATTACCAAAATGGGGGAGATTGAAAGAACATGTGGTGCCCCCATGTTTGGTTTTGGTAATTGATGACAATCTCTATGGACTAATGGTTGCCTTGAGTTATATCTGAAGGTTTTGTCCATAGGCTTTTCTTGAAGTCCATGTGTTGGTTTCAAGAAGTTTATGAGTTGACCAAGGTGTTATTAAGGAATTATCCAAAGATTGGCCATGTGAGTGTTGAGCTTATTGCAAGCATGTCTTGAAGAATAAGATTGTGTGATCATTCATGTCCACCTTCAAGACATCATCCAAATGAAGAGAGTTGGAAAGATTCAACACACAAAGCGCACAAGATGTACCGAGGGATCAAGTGATCCCATGGTGTGGTAAGCATTGTCCATTACGCTTTGTGTGCTAACCCATGGTCTTCGTGAGAGTTCTTTGTGGGGTTAGGTTAGGTGTGCAAGTTCAAGTGATGTATCACGAAGAGATCAAGTGCTTGAAGCTTGCCGTCCATTGTGGTGACAATGGACTTGTGAAGATGAGCGGAAGAGTGGCTCATCCATAGTGGAGTATGGGGGAGCAATCAACTAGTCTTCATCGAGCCAACGCAATCAAGAAAGGTGGTCCATCTTGAGGAGGAGTAGATCGTCATCATCTAGCTCAAGTGGATTTTGTGCAAGGCAAAGGTTTGCCCTTGATAGGTTTTCTATTTTACCGGTCTCATGGTAGTTGTGGGAGACCGATTTATAGGATCGATTGCCGTACTATCAAAGGGGGCTCTCGATGAGTTGCTTGATCGTATCGTTCATAGAGAGCTCAAACCATTGCATCCTTGCATCATCTTTATTGGTTCTTGTTTGGTTCTTCTCATTGTGAGATTTGGAGCTTTTGGTCATCTTGATGACAAGCTTGAGTTCATCGAAAACGGAGTTTGCATACGTCTTCTATGATGTTTTCGGTGTTGGAGGTTTTACCGGTCTTATCCGAGGAAGGGTTCTCACCATTTTCTTTTGGGCCTTTTTCTCATTTGCTTATTCTTGATATTTCTATCAAGATTGTGTTAGCCCTTGTCGCTAGCTTTCCAACAAACTTGGTTTCGTCGAATTCGGAGTCCGAATGAAGAAGTTGTGGTAGTTTTGGTGTTCTGAAAAGGCTGCAGCGGTACTACCGCGGGTAGGAGCGGAAGTAATTTTTTACTACCGCCCTTGGGAGCGGTACTACCGCTTGGAGCAGTACTACCGCGGCTACTTCCGTGGCTACTTCCGCTCGGGACCAAAATCTCGTCACAAGTCCAGCGGTGGTAGGCACGGATGTAATTTTTTAGTACCGCTCGCAAGCAGTAGTACCGCTACCCTTAGCAGTAGTACCGCTACCCCTAGCGGTAGTACCGTGATGTCAAGCGGTACTACCGCTCGGTGCGGGCTGTGAGCATAACGGTTGGATTTTTTCCCACCTATAAAAGAGGGTCTTCTTCCCCATTGAAACTTATCCTTCGAGCTCGTGTTCTTCCCCCATTGTTGACCTTCTTCGAGCTTGCTAACTCTCAATCCCTCCATGGATTCTTGCTAGTTTTTGAGGGAAAAGAGAGAGGAGATCTAGATCCACATTTCCACCAATCACTTTCTCCTCTATGTGAGGGGAACCCCTTGGATCTAGTTCTTGGAGTTCTTGGTGTTCTCCTTCTTGTTCTTCCTCTCATTTTCCTCCCTAGCATTAGTTGCTTCGGTGGGATTTGAGAGAGAAGGACTTGGGCACTCCGTGTGCCCTTGCCATTGCATTTGGTGCATCGGTTTGAGTTCTCCACGGTGATAGGTGGGAGTTACAAGTTGAGAAGCTTATTACTCTTGGGTGCTTGGTGCCCTTGAGCTTGTTCCTCTTGGGTGCTTGGGCGCCCTAGACGGTTGGTGGTGTTCGGAGCTCAATCATTGTGGTGTAAAGCTCCGGGCAAGCGTCGGGGTCTCCAATTAGGTTGTGGAGATCACCCCGAGTATCTTGACGGGTTCCGGTGACCACCCCCAAGGGTTGCCAAAGTGTACGGGTTCGGTGACCGCCCCCAAGGGTTGCCATTTGTACGGGTTCGGTGACCGCCCTCAAGGGTCCCTTAGTGGAATCACGGCATCTTGCATTGTGCGAGGGCGTGAGGAGATTACGGTGGCCCTAGTGGCTTCTTGGGGAGCATTGTGCCTCCACACCGATCCAAACGGAGATTAGCATCCGCAAGGGTGTGAACTTCGGGATACATCGTCGTCTTCGCGTGCCTCGGTTATCTCTTACCCGAGCCCTTTACTTATGCACTTTACTTTGTGATAGCCATATTGTTCTTTGTCATATATCTTGCTATCACATAGTTGCTTATCTTGCTTAGCATAAGTTGTTGGTGCACATAGGTGAGCCTAGTTGTTTTAGGTTTTGTGCTTGACAAATTAATCGTTAGGTTTATTCCGCATTTGTTCAAGCCTAAACCGTAATTATTTTAAAGCGCCTATTCACCCTCCCCTCTAGGCGACATCCTCGATCTTTCACTTGATGATTTGAATTTGCCTCGGAATGCCGAGTGATTTTTGTAACCGCCAAACTTTAACAGGCTTGATGCCTGAGCACTTCTGGGTCCGTAGGATGTTATCCGAACTTGATTTGCCGTTGAAATACGTTTGCTTCTTTCAGACAACCATCTTCTTTGGGTTGGTGTATATACTAGCATCTGTAATGCTCTTTTGCAGGTAGGAGTGAAGCACAAATTGTCGTCGACCTATGCTCGTCATGTCTGGGCGAGTGTTGGGTTGCGACCAGGCCTCCGAGTGAGAAATTTGTTCTTCACTCGGTAGGACTTTAGAAACTTAGGCGAGCACTGGGCTGCAGCTAAGCCTCCGAGTGGGAGATTTGCTCTCCACTCGGTAGGTTTTTAGAAACTTAGGCGAGCACTGGGCCACAGCTAAGCCCCTGAGTGGGAGGTTTGCTCTCCACTTGGTAGGATTTTAGAAACTTAGGCAAGCACTGGGCTGCAGCTAAGCCCTCGAGTGGGAGGTTTGCTCTCCACTCGGTAGGATTTTTAGAAACTTAGGCGAGCATTGGGCTACAGCTAAGCCCCCGAGTGGGAGGTTTGCTCTCCACTCGGTAGGATTTTAGGAACTTAGGCGAGCATTGGGCTGCAGCTAAGCCCCCGAGTGGGAGGTT
>NC_041389.1:94061316-94080673 GCF_002162155.2 Triticum dicoccoides | reverse complement strand
TTTGCTCCCCACTCGATAGGATTTTAGAAACTTAGGCGAGCACTGGGCTGCAGCTAAGCCCCCGAGTGGGAGGTTTGCTCTCCACTCGGTAGGATTTTAGAAACTTAGGCGAGCACTGGGCTGCAGCTAAGCCCCCAAGTGAGAGGTTTGCTCTCCACTCGGTAGGATTTTAGAAACTTAGGCGAGCACTGGGCTGCAGCTAAGCCCCCGAGTGAGAGGTTTGCTCTCCACTCGGTAGGGTTTTCGTGGCACGGCTTTGGGGGAGAAGGTAGCAGTCGACCTGCGCTTCGTCCCCCTTGTGGGACGCACGTTGTGTTTGTGATGTAGCTCGGAAGGAGGAAGCAGGGGTCGACCTGCGCCTCGTCCTCCTTGCGAAGCGTACGATGTCTTTTATCCTTAGGCGAACACAAGGTTGCAGCTAAGCCTCCGAGTGGAAGACTGGCTTATCACTCGGTAGGATTTTCAATATCTTAGGCGAGCACTGGGCTACAACTAAGCCTCCGAGTGGAAGGCTGGCTTACCACTCGGTAGGATTTTGTTTTACTTAGGCGAAACGGATTCGCAGCTAAGCCTCCGAGTGGAAGGCTGGCTTACCACTCGGTAGGATTTTAGAAAACTTAGGCGAGCACTGGGCTGCAGCTAAGCCTCCGAGTGGAAGGTTGGCTTACCACTCAGTAGGATTTTGTTTTACTTAGGCAAAACGGATTCGCAGCTAAGCCCCCGAGTGGAAGGCTGGCTTACCACTCGGTAGGATTTTAGAAAACTTAGGCGAGCACTGGGCTGCAGCTAAGCCTCCGAGTGGAAGGCTGGCTTACCACTCGATAGGATTTTGTTTTACTTAGGCAAAACGGATTCGCAGCTAAGCCTCCGAGTGGAAGGCTGGCTTACCACTCGGTAGGATTTTTTACAAGCTTAGGCGAACCGGGTTCGCAGCTAAGCTACCCACCGGGGGACAGATTTATGAGAGCAAAAGCAATGACAATTACTAAGAAAATTATGAAACTCTTGTCTTTGATGAATATACTACAGGAGTACTTTTATTACAACTCATCCGAATGAAAAACTTAAGTATAAAAAGGGCGGAGTAAGTCAGCGTTCCATGCTCTGGGCTCATCAATCTGGTGCTCGACATTGTAAAGGCGGTATGCCCCATTATGGAGAACCTTGGTGACGATGAAGGGACCTTCCCAAGTAGGAGCAAGCTTGTGTGGTTTCTGTTGATCCACTCGGAGAACTAAATCTCCCTCCTGGAAAGCTCGACTCTTCACATTTCTGGCATGGAAGCGACGCAAGTCCTGCTGGTAAATGGTCGATCGGATCAAGGCCATCTCTCTTTCTTCTTCTAGAAGGTCGACTGCGTCCTGTCGGGCTTGCTCTACTTCAGCTTCGGTGTAGAGTTCGACTCGGGGTGCATTGTGAAGCAGGTCACTCGGCAAGACTGCTTCGGCTCCGTAGACCAAGAAGAACGGAGTCCTCCCAGTCGACCAATTTGGCGTGGTCCTTAATCCCCAAAGCACCGACGGAAGTTCGTCGACCCATGCACCAGCTGCGTGTTTGAGGTCGCGCATCAGTCGGGGTTTCAACCCTTTGAGAATTAGGCCATTTGCTCGTTTTGCTTGCCCATTCAACTGAGGGTGGGCGACTGAAGCGTAGTCGACTCGTGTACCTTGAGATGCGCAGAAGGCTCTAAACTCTTCGGAGTCCAAGTTTGACCCATTGTCTGTGATAATACTGTGGGGAACTCCATATCTGAATACCAACTCTCTGATGCAGCTGATGGCGGTGCTGGCATCCAGATTCTTGATGGGTTTAGCCTCGATCCACTTAGTGAACTTGTCGACTGCTACCAATACATGGGTGTAGCCGTTTCTGCCTGTCCTCAGTGGTCCAACCATATCCAACCCCCATACAGCAAAAGGCCAGACGAGTGGAATGGTCTTCAAGGCTGAGGCGGGTTTGTGTGACATATTGGAGTAAAATTGACATCCTTCACACTTGTCGACTATCTCTTTCGCCATCTCATTTGCTTTGGGCCAGTAAAAACCCGCTCGGTATGCTTTAGCCACGATGGTCCGAGAGGACGCATGATGGCCACAGGTCCCCGAGTGGATGTTGTTGAGAATCATTCGACCTTCCTCTGGCGTTATGCATTTCTGGCTGACTCCAGTCGTACTTTCTCTGTATAACTGTCCCCTCATGACAGTGAAGGCTTTGGATCGGCAGACGATCTCCCGAGCCTCTTCTTCATTCTCGGGGAGCTCTTTCCTCAGAATATAGGCGATATAGGGCACTGTCCAGTCGGGAGTGATGACCAGAACTTCCATGATCAAGTCGACCACAGCTGGGACCTCGACTTCAGTCGGATCTGTGGCACTTTTTGGCTGCAGGGCTTCCTCAGTGAAAGGATCTTCTTGAACCGACGGCGTGTGAACATGCTCCAAAAACACGCCACTCGGAATGGCTTCCCTCTTGGAACCTATCTTGGCCAAGTCATCGGCTGCTTGATTTTTCAGTCGGGGAACGTGATGGAGCTCTAATCCCTCAAATTTCTTCTCCAGCTTACTGACTGCATTGCAGTATCCAGTCATGGCTGGGCTTCTGACATCCCACTCCTTCATCACTTGGTTGACCACTAAGTCCGAGTCGCCATAGACCATGAGGCGACGGACGCCGAGTGAAATGGCCATACGCAACCCGTATAAGAGTGCTTCGTATTCTGCTTCATTGTTGGAGGAATCAAAGTGAATCTGGAGTACATATCTGAGTTTATCTCCTCGGGGGGAAACCAAGACCACTCCGGCACCGGAACCATTCAGCATTTTGGAGCCATCGAAGAACATAGTCCAGTGCTCTGAGTGAACTTGGGTTGGTAACTGCTGTTCAGTCCACTCGGCGAGGAAATCTGCTATTGCATGGGACTTGATAGCTTTCTTTGCCTCAAATCTGATATCTAGGGGAAGAAGTTCAATCGCCCATTTTGCCACTCGACCGGTTGCATCTCTGTTGTGCAGAATCTCTGATAAGGGGGCGTCGGTGACGACTATGATAATATGGTCAGATAAGTAGTGAGCAACTTTCTTCGTGGTCATATAAATCCCATATACAAGCTTCTGATAATGAGGGTATCGTTGCTTGGATGGGGTCAGGACTTCGGAAATGTAATACACTGGGCGCTGAACTTTGAAGGCTTTCCCTTCCTCTTCTCACTCGACCGTAAGTACAGTACTGATGACTTGTCCTGTGGCTGCAATGTAAAGCAGCAAAGGCTCTTTGCTGATTGGGGCAGCAAGCACCGGCTGGGTGGAAAGCAGGGTTTTTAACTCTGCAAACGCTGCATCAGCTTCTGGAGTCCACTCGAACTTGTCTGACTTCTTCATCAGTCGGTAAAGAGGCAATGCCTTTTCACCGAGGCGAGAGATGAATCGACTTAATGCGGCCAAGCATCCAGTAAGTTTCTGGACATCGTGCACACGCACGGGGTGTTTCATTCGGAGTATAGTGCCAACTTTTTCTGGGTTAGCGTCGATTCCTCGTTCGGAAAAGAGAAAACCGAGTAACTTTCCGCCAGGAACTCCAAATGTGCATTTTGATGGATTAAGCTTGATATCATACCTCCTGAGGTTGGCAAATGTTTCAGCGAGGTCAGTCAGCAGGTCGGAACCTTTCCGTGACTTGACCACAATGTCATCCATGTACGCTTCCACATTCCGACTGATTTGAGTGAGCAAACACTTCTGAATCATCCTCATGAACGTGGCTCCGGCATTCTTGAGGCCGAATGGCATGGTGACATAACAGAAGCATCCGAATGGGGTGATGAAAGCCGTTTTGATCTCATCGGGTCCAAACAGACGGATCTGATGGTACCCGGAATAAGCGTCCAAAAAAGAAAGTCGCTCACATCCCGCAGTCGAGTCGACTATTTGGTCGATGCGGGGAAGAGAAAAATGATCTTTCGGGCAGGCCCGATTGATATGCTTGAAATCGATGCACATGCGAAGCGAATTGTCCTTTTTGGAGACCATGACGACATTGGCGAGCCACTCGGAGTGGTAAATCTCTCGGATAAACTCTAATGCTAGGAGCCGAGCCACTTCTTCGCCAATGGCCTTTCTTTTTTGGACGGCGGACCGTCGCAGATGTTCCTTTACAGGTTTTGCCTTTGAATCGACTCGTAGACGATGCTCAGCCAGGCCCCTGGGTACACCCGGCATGTCAGAAGGTTTCCATGCAAAGATGTCCCAGTTCTCACGGAGGAACTAGATGAGCGCTTCTTCCTATTTGGGGTCGAGTGTTGTGGAGATATGAGTCGGAGCAGCGTTTGGGTCGGTCGGGTGGATGTGGACGGGTTTTGTCTCACCGGATGACTACAACGCTGATTCCGTAGCAGGCTTCTTGGCTCGCAACAAATCACTCGGGTCTGCGTTCCTTTGGTGTTCCTGCCACTCTTCTGCCACCATCTGAGCATCGGCGATCTTCGAGCCTTTCTGGAAGCACTCTTCTGCCTTCTTGTGGTTACCAGTGACAGTGGTCACGCCTTTAGGGCCAGGTATCTTTAGTTTGAGGTACACGTAACATGGTCGAGCCATAAAACGTGCATAAGCTGGCCTGCCCAAAATTGCATGATAGGCACTCTGGAAATCCACAACCTCAAATGTCAGCTTCTCTTTGCGGAAATTCTTTGAATCACCAAAGACTACGTCAAGAGCAGACTGGCCGAGTGATGCGGCCTTCTTGCCAGGGATGACTCCATAAAAACTCATGTTGCTTGTGCTCAGCCTGGCCATCGGAATGCCCATCCCTTTCAGCGTCTCAGCATACAGTATATTCAAACTGCTGCCGCCGTCCATCAACACTTTGGTCAGTCGAGTGCCTTCAACGACGGGATCGACCACCAGCGCTTGCCTCCTGGGGGTGGCTATGTGCGTGGGGTGATCAGATTGGTCGAATGTAATGGCAGTCTGAGACCACTTCAGGTAATTGGGTGTTGACGGAGCAGCCATATTCACCTCTTGGTTTATAACTTTCAGCCGGTTTTTGCTCTCAACATCAGCAAAAATCATCAAGGTGGAATTGACTTGCAGATATTCCTCATCACTATCCTCCTTGTCCTCAACCTTGTCCGAGTCTTTTTCTTTGTCCTTGGGCTGCTTCCCTTGGAACTGCTATATCAGGAGTCGACACTGTCGAGTGGTATGCTTCGGGTAGATGAAATTACCCTCTTCGTCTTTATTGGTGTGGATGTGACATGGTAAATCCAACACGTCATTTCCTTCTTTATCTTTCACTTTCTTGGGGTTCCAGGGCCCCTTGGGTTTCCCTTTGAACTTTCCTGGGTTCAGGGCCAAGGCTTCTCCAGGTGCGGCTGGCTCGGCTTTACGCTTTTGCTTCCGACTCGAATTTCCGCCTCCGGTGTCCTGGGCGACTGACTTGTGCTTGCTGCTCCGGAGCCGATCCTCTTCCTCACCATTGGCATACTTGGTGGCAATTCCCATCATTCGACTCGGAGACATGTCTCTGGTTCGACCGAATTTCAGACTTAGCTCCCTGTACTTTACGCCCTCCTTGAAGGCGCAAACTGCCTAGTGATCAGATACATTTTCTACTGTGTGATGCAGTGTGATCCATCTCTGGATGTAATCCCTCAGAGTCTCATTCGACTTTTGCACACAAGATTGCAGCTCTGTCAGTCCCGCCGGCCGCTTGCACGTTCCTTCGAACATCCTGACAAACACTCGGGAGAGATCCTCCCACGTGTAGATGCTGCTGGGTGTCAACTGATTCAGCCATGCCCTGGCTGATCCTTCCAACATGAGAGGCAGATGCTTCATGGCCACCTCGTCATTTCCACCGCCGATCTGAACGGCCACTCGGTAGTCCTCAAGCCAAGTATCGGGCTTGGACTCACTGTTGAACTTGCTAACTCCAGTCGCCAACCTGAAGTTGAGAGGAATCACTGCGGCTCTGATGGCTCTGCTGAAACACTCTGGCCCGGAGACGTGCACTCGGCTGCTTGTGGGTACATCTCTGTCATTACCCTCTCTGTGGGCTCTGTTCCGGTCGACCAGACCTTGAACGATGATGGATCTCGCATCAAAGCCTGGTTCTCTGGGGTCGACTGGAACTCTTTGCCCGCCACTGTACTGACGTCTGTCATCCTGCCGTCGAGGCATATATGATCCACCCCTCCGGGGAGGAGTGGGCACTCGACGTTGATTGTTGCGATCGACTCGGTGATCATCCTGCTCATAATTCATGTACTGATCATGTCGGTCGCCATGTCCTTCACGCCTCGGGGGCGATCTGGGGCTATGAGCTGACTGGACAGTATTCGCTGCCACGGACCTGCTATGAATCATGTTTCACGACTGCGACACAGCCGAATTCCGATCTCCAGCTGCTCGGAGTAAATCCCTGATCTGCATCAAGCCTCTGCCAGCCTCTGACTGGGAAGGCTGAATCGACTCTACTATGCGTGTTGCAGCTGCCAAATTCTGGATTGGAGTGCGGTATACCTGAGTCGGGGGTTTGAAGAGTTGGCGTCGACTGGAGTCTAGAATCTGTTGCCGCACGCGCTCGTCAAGTGCCCACTGAAGGTTCTCCAGTCGAGTGCGCTCAGCCAGGTTGGCCAAGCGTGCGTCCTCTAAGGCGCGAGCCTCAGGGGTTTCTCCAACGATCGGAGTATGGAGCGCATCCATGTTCCGGCGGTGAAGCTCTTCCCTCTGCTGTGAGTCGAGGGGCTCGGGGCGGTACTCCTCATGGTCGTGCGACGGATCGCCCCCGCCGTTGCCTCCCTCGGCGCCAGGAAAGCCGGGAGGAACATGCGGCCCATTGACCATCATGACCTCCGCCGCCGGATCACTGCTGTCGCATTCGGATGCAGTCTCTACGGAGCCAGTCGATAGGTCGAACATGCCGTAGAGAGATTCGTCGGGCTCGATTGCCGCGACTTGGGTAGCGGTCGACTGGCGAGCCACTGCGTGCCTCACCCACCGCTAGAGCCTCGACCGACCGGAGCGCTTACGCCGGCGGGGAGCTAGGAGGGAGGATGACACGAAAACCAGCCGATACTGAGTCGACGGTTGCCGCAGAAGGACGCCGCGGACGCATGCTCGAAAATGCGTTGCTCCGCGGACCGGGAGCGCATCCACGTCGAGCGGAGCCTCCTGCAGCCAGGCAGAGTCGTCGGCGACGAACGTGAGCGCGCCGAGACGGATCTCGCGGCCCTCAACCAAAACTCCGCCTGAAATCATGATGATGGGAATTGAAAAGATCGCAACTTCTCCAACAAGTCGCTAACACACCTGCCCCACGGTGGGCGCCAATTGTCGTGGTTCTAAGTCTGACAGTAGAATGGGGGTAGGTATGGAGAGGCAAGATCCTAGCTATGGAGCAGTTGTACACACGAGTGTTTTACGAGTTCAGGCCCTTCTCAGAGGAAGTAACAGCCCTACGTCTCGGAGCCCGGAGGCGGTCGACTGGATTATGTGTGTGAGAGTTACAGGGGTGCGAACCCTTCTACCAGTGGAGAGGGGTGGCTTATATAGAGGACGCCAAGACCCCAGCCAGCCCACGTAGCAGAGGGTTAAAGTACATTAAGGTCAGACGTTACTGGTAACGCCCTACATAAAGTGCCATCATGGCCATTAAGACTACTTAATTACAGACCGTTTGGATACAGAGTAGATCCTGAACTCCTGATGGTCGAGTGAGTCTTCATGGTCGAGTGTCTTCAGGTTCGTCGAGTGTCTTCTAGTCCGTCGAGTGGGGTCCCTCTTGGTCGACTAGAAGACGGCTTCTTCTAAGAGATGTCCTTGGGGAGGGTACCTTGGTCAGGTTCATGACCCTACCCTAGGTACATGACTTCATCAATCATGCCTTGGGATTAGCTATGATGGTGAACCTTGGTAAATAATCTTGGAGCCGTGCTCGTGCTTGTGTGATTTTCCTGTACGGATCGACGTGTCCTTCGGATTATCCTAAGAGCAAGTACAATAGAGCTGAGTCAGCGGGTTATAAGGAATAAACTAGTATATTTCTGCTTAGTTGGAGGAAAGAGAAGAGGAGAGAGAAGGTAAGCGGGCTCTTCGCGAAAAGTCAGCTCTAGCACATGCTCCTAGGCACTTTGTGAAAATGAAAGGTGGGCCACATAATAAAAAAGAAGTACACTCTTTTGATTTACTATTGTATATGTTGACTATAATATAGGTTGTAGATGACATGGCACTGGCTTAGAGCATGGTTAATAGTATAGCCAGCTGCTGGCTATAAGCCAGTGCCATGTCATCTACAGATCATCTTATAGTCAACATGTACAATAGTAGATCAAAAGAGTGTGCTACTTTTTTATTTTGTGGCCCACCTTTCATTCTCACAAAGTGCCTAGGAGCACGTGCTAGAGCTCGCTCTTCACGAAGAGCCCGCTTACCTTCTCTCTCCTCTTCTCTTTCCTTCAACTAAGCAGAAATACACTAATTTATTCCTTATAGCCCGCTGACGGACAATGCTTCGGTGCCTTAAGGCACCTACCTTTGTGTCTATGACATATGGGTCTAACAGGTGGCTGGCCCACATGTCAGTGACCCAAAGGCAGGTGCCTTTAAGGCACCGAAGCTGTGTCCCCCGCTGACTCAACTCTATTGTACTTGCTCTTATAGCCAGCAGCTGGCTATACTATTAACCATGCTCTAACAAGTTTGAGGAGTTAATCATTTGAGGGATCGGTTACCTAGGGCTTAACTGCTCAAAATGTAATATCTTAAAGAGTTAATTTTCAGGGTTTGGTTAGAGATGCCCTTGTGTTCAAAGCCGAAAGAGCTTATCACTTAGTATGTTAGAATATGAATATTACTTAAATTTGAATTAACTACACTTCCATGTTTTGACAATTTTCATAGTCTATTTCATGTTGTCAGATTCGGCAGTCTTGCATCGGTCATTATAATATTTTCCTTTCCTCACAAATCGGAGGTTATGGTAAAGTATGACACCTTTGAATTAGAGAACCGAATTGTATGTGCCCCCAAAAGACTGTTGAGAGCTCATACACACACTTCTCATTTATACCATGTCACTGACTCTCCAGCTACGGTCTTCCTGGGACATTGTATTTCGACAGTGCAGAAAAACTATGGTCGACTGCTTCTGCTATGAAGTACGTATTTTCTGAGAGAACTTCCATGACTCGCCATGCACTCATCCCCATCCTCACCGGCGGAGGCTGGCGACTTCGGAATTCTGGTGGCAGCTATGGCAACAAGCCCGTGGTCGTTTATGGTGTAGAATTATAATTTAAACTGCCAAAACGTCTTACATTTTGGTGTTGAAAGAATCGACAAAAGATGTAACAACATTCGTCCTCTTGGTTCTGTGATTTTTTTTATGTGATAATACACCCTTATAAATGTTCTATTTTTTCGTGATCTAGTAGCAAAGATGAATCGTTGGATAATAGGGATGATGACAGCGAATTTCACTGTACTAGGTTCCCGGTCCGGTGGACTTGACTGATATTTTTTCCGAAAAAGGAACTCCCCGGCCTCTGCATCAGAACGATGCATACGGCCACATTAATAAATAAATAAATAAGTTCAACAAAGTCTTGCAGTCTGCAGGAAAATGAGAAGCTGGCTCACAATGAGCAACAAAAGCAAATAAAGGCCCAAAACCTACAACGACTGGCAAAAGATAGATAGGTAAACTAGTCGCCTGTCCTATTACATGACCGCCATCCAAACCGGTTGAAGATATTCCGCGCTACCATCTCCCACCGGAGAGATCCAGTAACCAAACGCTCCCTCGCCTCCGTCGGAGTGAGTAAGGACCACGTACGGATTAGCGCAGTAGCCCGGAATAAAACCTGTAAAAAATGAATAGTTGTTGTTCTGTTAAAAGCCAAATCATTTCTGCAGTTTCAAATTGCCCATAACAACGCACACGCTCCTACGCGAATTTGTCTAGCTGTTGCGGACTCTATCCCAACAAGCCACGTTCCAAATAACGACCTGGCCGAATTCGGAGGAGTAATGTTAAAGGCAACTTGCACCGAGCGCCACAATACCCTCGCCAACGGGCAATCAAAGAAGAGGTGCTTGATATTTTCATCCCGATCACAGAAACTACACCTAGTAGAGCATGTCCAGTTGCGTTTAACCAAATTATCCTTCATTAAGATGACTTGTTTATGCACAAACCACATAAACACTTTGATTTTCAGAGGAACCTTAACTTTCCAAACATGTTTGGAACTAGGAATAACACTAGAATTGATGACATCAATGTACATCGACTTGACTATGAATTCCCCAGATCTAGTAAGCTTTCAACACAACTGATCGGGCTGATGAGTAAGCTGAACCTCCATCAGTCTACTCACCAGATGAAGCCAGGCTTCCCATCGGTCTCCAACAAGCACCCTCCTAAACTGAATATTAAGGGGAGTGGACTGCAAACTCGTTGCAACCAGAGCATCACGACGCTGCACAATACGATATAGTGATGGATACTGAAGCGCCAACGACGCTTTCCCCAGCCAAGTATCCTCCCAGAAGCGAGTGTTGTTGCCATCACCAACAATAAACTTTGTTCTATTAAAGAAAGTAGCTTTGACTCTCATTAGCCCTTTCCAGAACGGCGAATCAGTCGGTCTGACTGTCACCTGCGATAAAGTCTTTGAGTGGAGGTACTTGTTACGCAGAATCTGCGCCCAAGTAGCTTCAGTCTTAGCTGCTAACTTATATAGCCACTTACTGAGAAGACATCTGTTCTTGACCTCAAGATTTTCAACACCAAGACCCCCTTGGTCTTTCGGTCGACAGATGACGTCTCATTTGGCTAAACGGTACTTTCTCTTAAGTTCATCACTCTGCCAGAAGAAACGGGACCGATAGAAGTCCAGCCTTTTCCTAACTCCAACTGGTACTTCAAAAAAGGACAAAAGGAACATAGGCAGACTCGTGATCACCGAATTAATAAGAATCAATCGGCCTCCATACGACATGAGTTTGCCCTTCCAGCAGCTCAATTTCTTCTCAAATCGATCCTCGATACCCTTCCATTCGCTGTTTGTCAACTTACGATGATGAATGGGGATACCTAGGTAAGTGAACAGAAGTGCTCCCAATTCATAACCGAACAATTGCTTATATGCATCTTGTTCCTCTTTGGCTCTCCCAAAACAGAACAACTCACTTTTATGGAAGTTAATCTTCAGACCGGTCAATTGCTCAAAAAGGAACAACACCAGCTTCATATTTCTTGCTTTTGCCAAGTCATGCTCCATAAAGATGATTGTATCATCAGCGTACTGCAGGATAGACACACCATCATCAACTAGATGAGGCACCAAGCCACCTACTTGGCCGGCCTCCTTTGCCCTACCTATCAGGATTGCCAACATGCAACGACAATGTTGAACAGAATACGAGACATTGGATCACCTTGTCTCAGGCCCTTACGTGTCTGGAAATAATGACCTATATCGTCATTCACTTTAATTCCAACACTCCCTTTTTGCGTGAAGGATTCAACTTGTCGTCTCCAAGCTTCATCAAAACCCTTCATATGTAGTGCCTGTTGAAGGAAAGGCCATTTGACTTTGTCGTACGCTTTCTCGAAATCCACCTTGAAAACAACGCCATCAAGTTTTTTCGTGTGAATCTCATGGAGCGTTTCATGCAGGACCACAACCCCTTCGAGGATGTTCCTGTCCGGCATGAAAGCAGACTGAGTAGGCTACACCACAGTATGCGCAATCTGTGTGAGCCTATTCGTCCCGACCTTGGTAATTTTTTTGAAACTAACATTGAAAAGACAGATAGGCCGGAATTGCTCAATCCGCACTGCCTCTGTCTTCTTGGGAAGTAAGGTTATCATTCCAAAATTCAGCTGAAAAAGGTGAAACTGACCAGAGAATAAATCATTGAACAACGGCAAGAGATCTCCTTTAATAATATGCCAACACTTCTTATAGAACTCTGCTGGGAAACCATCCGGGCCAGGAGCCTTATTATTCTTCATCTGGGAAATGGCCTCAAACACCTCTTTCTCAGAAAAAGGAGCAATTAAAATATCATTCTCAACAGCCGTAAGTTGAGGTACATCCTCAATCCTAGACTCATCCAACGACACACAGTTGTCCTCTGGAGGCCCAAACAACTGCTTGTAATACTCAGTAATATAGTGCTTTAAGTTTTCCTGACCAAGAATCGTTCCCTCATCTTGTTCAAGCTGAAAGATCCTCTTCTTTCTATGCTTACCATTGGCAATCAAGTGAAAAAATTGTGTGTTTGCGTCCCCCTGAACGACTCTACGAACCTTAGCCCGAAGCGCCCACTTTAGTTCTTCCTCAGAAGGAGCTCTTTCAGCCTCATTTCCGCATCAAGCTTGGCATGAATCTCCGAGGCTGGTAGGATCATGGTTTCGGCCTTTACATCAAGGGACTGAATAAGCACAAGGAGCTGTTCCTTTTCAACCTTATAAATCCCACTAAGATGCTTAGCCCACCCACGTGGGAAGCTTCTCAAATGCCTAATTTTATTCTGCCAGCGCTCAAGCGCAGACCGGCCTCCTGCATCCTTAGCCCATTCTCTGGCTACGAGATCCAAGAAACCTTCTCTCTCAAACCAAGCAAGCTCGAAAGAAAAAAACATTTTTATTTCCCAAGTGGGTGGCCTCCCCAGAGTCCAGGAATAATGGCATGTGATCAGAAATACCACGAGTAAGCGCCTGGACTGTAACATATGGGAATTTCTGCTCTCATTCGACGCTAGCCAGGACTCGATCCAGCTTCTCAAACGTCGGATTTGGCAAGGCGTTAGCCCAGGTAAACTTTCGGCCCGAAAGCTCTATCTCACGCAGATCCAGGCTTTTAATGATTGTGTTAAACATGAATGACCATCGGCCGTCAAAATTGTCATTATTCTTCTCATCACTCCTCCTAATGATATTAAAATCACCCCCCACCAGGATAGGAAGTTGTTCAGAACCACAAATCCTAACCAGATCAGCATGGAAATCCGGTTTGAGCTCGGGCTGTGCGGCACCATATACCGCCACCAAAGCCCAGTTAAACCCAGCTGTCTTCGACCTCATCCTAAACTTAACAGCGAAATCTCCCATGACCACGCTTCAGACTTCTAATGAATCACATCTAACTCCGAGTAAAATCCCACCCGATCTTCCTCGCGGAGGTAGACAATGCCAATCGAAATCAATACCCCCCGAAAGAGTATTTAGAAATTGTGGCGAGAAGTCAGCTCTACCCGTTTCCGACAAAGCGATAAAGTCCAACTTATGCTCAATAGAAGCCTCAGCAAGAAACCTTCTTTTAGCCAAGTCCTTTAGACCTCTGCTATTCCAAAAGATGCCTTTCATATCTCATCATGAAATTTGTTTAGTTGTTCATATCCGAGCGCTCCTCCGCACTGCGGAAACTGGGTAGATCTTCCGCTTCCATTTGCGTTTAGGAGCATTGAAACTCTCCAGCTGGTCCTCACAACCAGTCACAGAGGTGCGCAATTCCACATTGTCTACTCGCTCATCCTCCTCCTCAGGCTCAGGAGACGGTTGAGCCAGATCCGCACAAAGATTATCGAGCGCCCTGACCCCTAAAGCATCGATATCTGAATCATTCATGGGTTTGACCATAGCTAAGTTACGAATCATCTCAAGGGCCCGTTCGGCCTCTAAATCCAGCATATCATTAACCGAGGTTGAGATTTCACTATCATTACTACCTAGTGAAATTCCTAGCTGATTTGCATTATTGATAATCTCATCATTGGAAAAATGCAAAATAGAATTAGAGGTATTGACTGACATACCAGTAGTGACCTCCACGTCACGAAGCTTGGCTGCCCTCATAGCGCACCGCTGCTGAATGTCGTCCACTTCCGGATGGTCCTGGAGACGGCGACTGATATAGAAATTTGTTTTTAATCATGCCATCAGAGAAAACCTTGTTTCAGTTGAGATTAATAGTAGTATGCCCTAAAAGACAATTGATAGCACAATAAGAGCAACTCAAACGGACACGCGCTTTGTCCGCTTTTCATATGTTTGGGTCAGCCAGGCGGACGTGCACGTTCGCATTCTGAAATGGGTCGGCTTGACAGCCCAACGAGGAGGCTGACCCAAATGTACCGGCGTGGAAAAAAATAGCTCGCACGAAATAAACATAATTAAACATAAGTGACCGGTCGAACGCCGGCCAAAGTCCACTTAAACCTAATTAAACATTAACTAAAACATTTAAAAAGTCTGCGCCCGTATGCTGCCGCCCCGCACGCTGCCCTAGACATCGTCGGCCTTACCCTTGCCCTTGGCATCGACGCCGCCGTCGCCATCGCCGGTGAGGTCGATGAAGACGGGAGTAGGGCCAGCCCACCCGAACGCTACCTAGTACGCTGCCAGGACAGCCTCCTCCGGCGTCTGCTGGGGCGGCAGCATTGCGGCTAGCCGCGCGCGCTCCTCCTCCTCCTACTCCTCGAGCTAGAGCGCATCCGCGTCGCGTTGGAGCATGGCCTCGTAGCGCATCTGCTCCTCACCGCCGGCCTGCTCCTAGCGGAGCCAGTGCGCCTTCCAGCGCTCGAGGTGGGCGGCCTCCTGCGCTAGCGTCGCGACGAAGTGGGCGGAAGGCGCGCTCACCCACTCGCGGTACTGGCCCGTCCACAAGTAGGCCTCCTCCGGCCAAGTGGGTGGAGGCGGGGAGCGCTTCCGCATCGGCTCCGGCTCCGTCTTGGGCTGGATGGGCGGCGACGGTGGCGGTGGCGGCACTGGGATGGGCTGGAGCAAGCCCTTGCCCTGTCCATCACAGGGCAAGGACTTGCTCCAGCCCATCCCAGTGTGCGTCCTCCTCAAGGCGGCTAGCCTCCAGCGCGTGCTGCAGGGCGTCCTCGAGGGTGGCTTGGTACTCCGCCTCCGCCTCCATGTCCTCCAGCTGTACCTGCGGGGGCGGCGGTAGGAACGGCGGCGGGACGACGTGGAAACCCGAACGCCGTTGCTCCTCGTGTTCGAAGGCGAACCAAGCCTCCCAGTTGGAGAGTCGGCGGCGCACTCAGGCAGCCAACGCTGCTCCGGCGTGAGCTGCGTGCGGCACCGGCGCACCTCCTCCTTGTGCGCCCATTGGCTCCGCGGAACCGCCTGCACCGGGATCCGTTGCGGATCCAGGTGCCAATGGTGTGGCAGCGTGACGTCGGAGTACGACAGCGGCTGCCTGTACTCCCAGTGCCACCGTGCTTGGTGCACTGGGATGTGAAGGCGCCGACGATCAGGGCGGAAACGTGTCGGCGCCGGAGGAGGGGGACAGGGAGCACGGGAGGACGAGGCGCCGGGGGTGCCCTTGCCCTTGCCCTTGACATTGATGCTGCCAAAGAGGCCCATCGCGCGCTAGGGTTTGCTGTCGTCAGCGAGGAAGCAAAGGGAGTGGTGGGAGGCCAGATGTGGACGGGAGAAGTGGATGAGGCCGGCCCCCGCCGCATGCGTGCTTAAAAAAGGACGCTTCCACTGGCTGACTAGTGGCCCCGCTGTCGGCGGTCGTCATAAATAAGACGACCGGTGGCGGTTGGGTGGTCTAAAGGTGGGCACGCGACGGACGCCGAGGAGACGCACGACGCGTCCACTCCGCGTCGGTGCCGACGTATTTCAGGCGCAATTTTGGGCCAGAAATGGGTCGGCGCGGACGCGATTTGCGTTTGAGTCGGCGCATGGGGCCTCCACTTTCGTCCGCGCCGACCCAAATGGACGCAGGCGGACGAAATTGTTCGCCCCATTGGAGTTGCTCGAAGAAGAATTAGCTTTTGTCAAACGTTCAATGAAATGGCTTATTAATATTATAAAATTGCAGGAGTGGAGAACAATACGGTGGAACTTGTCCTGATCCTGCAATATGCCTCATGTCTACTGCTGCTAGTTCGTTGTTACAGACATCATAGTTAAGTGTACAACCACTAGATGTGGAAGAAATTATTATTGTAAGTAAATAAAAAAATAATCTTTTTACACATCAAAAGCATTCCTGCGGCAAATTCAACTCCGGTCTTCTATGGTTCTACCTCCATTTGCTGTTCTAGTGCTCTTGATCATCTTGGCAACATTCAACTTCCCGGATCACACCAGCCCTGCGGTCTGATGATTGTACCGCAGTATCACTACTGAAATGAAGGCTGCCAGAAAAAGATGCACTTTCATGTATAATGAATTTGCCGCAGTCATGAACGATTTTTCACATTGAATTTGAATTCAACCGGAATCATAAGAAAAGGAATGTTTTCTCATGCACCAAGTGTCTAAAGCTCGCACATGAGATGTTAACACTACCTATCCAATATTGAAAATTGACTTGGGTTTTAGTTTCCTGAAACCCTCCAGGCCATTTCTTTCTAGATTCTTTTGGTGGAGAAAATGACACCATACAGGTGTCAGAATTTACACAACTTTTTCCATGTGCAAATCAAGGCTCATATGGTAAACTTCTTGTCATTTGCTAATAAATATATCATACTTTCATCAGCACTGCATTGGAGCTAAATCTGAAAGATTGCCACCACAAAAAAAGTTTTCCCAACTGTACCTGCCACGAAGCGTGTCTTAACACTAAACAAATTCCAGCAAACTGTCACTGCTGTACCCGCAACGAATTTCTTGCGGGGGCAAGCCTTCCATGCTTCTAGAGCCCGGTCTATCAAATTCTCAGCTGGGGTAAAAAGGGTAGACATCGCTGTTAGTGTTATGCTATGAGTTTGGGTAACAGTAGCCATATATAACAAATAAGGTAATCCAGAGTATGGACTACTAATTATACCTATCACATGAATTTGAGTTGAATAGCAGATATAAAGCTTTGGGAGTGTAAAACTGGTGAAGAAACCTGCAAAAATTCGTGAATAAGAAAATGATATAGGACCGCAGTCATGCTAAGATTGTTCTGATAGTACTTTATGTCTTTTGTACCTGTGGCTAGAAGCCTCCATACCGTAATCAGACTACCGTATTTTGCGCCGAACAGAAGAACAGGCAATACCTAAGATTCAGATATCAGAGAGACAAAGATTTATAAATTACTTAGGGAAAAAGTTATGCTTCAGCCAGAACGATCCAGTTAGGAATACAATTTAATGCTTACTTTGAGAGTCATCGATGGGTTGCCCGAGAAGATCACTTGTGCCGTGGATATGATGGAGTTAGCAATCGGCAACACAGCTCCGGCAGCACGAATCACATCTTTTTCAGTCAACTGGAAGTTCGTTTCCCTCACCGGCTGCCTGCTACAAAACTGTAATTAATTGCTCGGTTCGAACAGAGTAACGAACTAGTTCTGTGGCACAAATGATCATTGGTTCATACTTCGTACCTCTGTGGCACAGAATCCTTAAAGAAGGCTAGACCCAAAATGATAACGCCCAGCTGACAAAATACAGAAATTGGGCTGCAGAGATGGTCACCGGAAAATTATACGAGATTAGCATAGGAAGAAACATAGAACAGAGTAGAGATTTGAGGTAAAAGAGTAGCAGATCACGCATACCTGAAAGTGATCTCTCTTGAAAAGGAGAAAGATAAGAAGAACATGGATCCCAGCCCGAACCAGAGTGCTGATTTCGCCACGTCCTTCCACACCACTAGCTCGACGACCCTTTCCCAGAGACTTTCCCATCCGGACTGCTCCAGAGCGTCAGTTTCTGTGACTAAAACAACAACAGCAGTTACTAGGAAGTGAGCATTCGGATCTAGCAATGCTTTCTTCAACCAGAAATCTAGCAATGCTCACCATGAGTGGCATCGGCAGGAGCAGGAACCAAGGCCAAACTCATGTCGTCCTCCTTCCCTGGGGCGGCGGCCGCCGCCGCCACCGCCTTGTCCACAGCCACCGCGGCCGCGACCTTGGAGGCCACCCTGGAGGACCTCCTCCTGCGCGCCTTCCTAATGGCTTCCTCCTCCGGCTCGGCCTCCTTCTCCAGCCTCCGCCTCGCCCGCCTCGCGTTCCTCGGCGAGGCCCCCGCGGGCGTCGCGCGCCGCCGCCTGGGAGGCGTCCCCGCCATCTCCAGGCTCGAATCCACGCCGCCTGCCCCGGCCGCGCCCCGCTGTCCCGAGCGGGTGCGGCGGGAGGTCGGGGACGGGGACAGCAGGAGCAGCTCGTGGAGCGAGTACCCGCCGGAAAGCTGCAGCGGCGACGGCATGGGCGACCTCTGGCCCGTCGGCTTCGGCGGCGGCGTCGCCATGGGCTCCTCCTCAGCCGCGGGGGAGGGGTGGTGGTACGGAGGCGTCCGGAGCTTCGCGGATGGGGCCGGCGAGGTGGGGTTCATGGCCATGGCCGCCATGTGCTGGTCGATTTGCTTGATTGCTTCGGTCTGTGCGGGTTTGGGTGTGAGTCTTTTGGCGTTTAAAAGTCAAGGGCGGTCATGGAGGAAAGGAAAGCGAGACTACATAGATTCGTTGGGCCCACGTATCAGAGAGGAGGTGCCCGATATAGCCGTTGCGGAGTTCGACAAGCGGCCAGGGCACGTGGCGGGTGTGCTGGGTGACTCGCGAATGGCCCGTTGGGGGTGGGTCAAGTTTAGGGCCTGCTCGGTTCACATGAATTTGAAAGGAAACTTCGGATCCACTAAAAACGATTTTGACTCAAACAAAAAATAAATAAAAACGATCAAAGTCCCCTAAAAAAATTAAAAAAACAATCAAAGGAAACTTGGAATGAGAGATTCTCACAGGAATTTTCACCTTGAACAATGAAAAAAAATTAGCACGCTATATCGGACTTAAAGTTCACTATTAACGTGCTATATCGCACTATAGTGTGTTATTAGTACAAAAATTGCGCTCTGATTCATTTAGCGAGCCATTTGTCGACACTTTTCAGTGCCCTTGTTGCGTTCAACACGAAGGAAGAACCGTGATGAATAGTAAAACGCAGGAAAGTTCCTCTATTCATACAAATTTCACAAGAATCCAAACACTCACCCGGAGGCAATTTTCCCTGAGGCCCGATGCAATTCACCGGAAGAGCACGTAGGTAGAATAATTTTTAGGGGGCCTTTTGATTAGCAGAATTTCAAAAACGAAAGAATATGAAAACATAGGATTGACCAGCAAAAAGGGGAAACATATAATTGCCATGTCATGCTCATTTGAATCCTATATAATTTACTTTTGCATGATTGCATTACAGGAAGACAAAGGATTCTTTCGAGGGTTTCAGTAATTGCTATGTCTTTTATGAAATGTAGAATAAATAAATCCTTAGGAAAAATCCTATCGAATTTGCTCTTACAAATCAAACAACAAACATAGAAAACATTCGAAGGATTCCAATCCTTCAAAATTCCTAGAAAAATCTTTTAAATTGAAGGAGCCCCGAACA
>NC_041389.1:94059449-94061131 GCF_002162155.2 Triticum dicoccoides | reverse complement strand
TAGATAGATAGATAGATAGATAGATAGATAGATAGATAGATAGATAGATAGATAGAGAGAGAGAGAGAGAGAGAGAGCAGACCCCATAAAGAATTCTAAGAAAGTATTATTTTTGCGAATCAAAAAACACTACTTCTAAAGAGGTATTGTCTGCTACTTTTTTCAAAGAGCTAATAGCACCACAAGTCCTAAAAATTGCTTAAAGTCATGAAAGTTCAAACAATATGCATTTATGCTCCCATAGGCCTAATCTGATTTACAAAACAACATTTTTTTTCTATGAAAAAGAATCCAGTGGAATCAGTCGATTCATTTTGACTTGAAGCTAGTGATCCATAGAATAAAATTTGGTTCCTTGTTATTTTAGTTTGCATTTCTTTTACCAAACGTTGATTCTGCATGTGTTTGGATGTCTGTATTGAGTTCTCTGTATTGGATTTGGTATTGGGCTGCCCCAATTCAGGTGTTTGGATGTACTCTAAAATAGCAAACCGAAATGGTAAGGAAAAAGTTCAAAACAAATCTTGAACTTGTATACAAAAGCTAAATCGAACACCGAACTTTCTATCCCAGAAATTAGCACACCGAACTTTTTGATCCCGGTATATTTTAAACCTTGAGGGCGTTTAGCTGGTATTTGCTGACGTGGCAAGGATCGTTGACTAGGCTGGCTCGTTCTGCTATCTTTTTTTTCCTTTTTTTTACATTTTCATAATGATAATAAAATTGTTTACATTTTCGTAATGAAAATAAATATTTTTTAAAAATATACGTGAACCCACTTTTCATATATTAGGTGCGACAAAAATAGAAGCAACAGTGCGCTTGTGATAGGTCCCCAACTAGCTAGGGACCTGGAACTCGCGGCGGCCGGACATAGCCAATCGCCATGACGGCTTCTCGTCATTATAAATTGCACATTGCATATAAGGACAGAGAGGAACGTTTATATATGAACACATTTTTTTAAAACCGTTGAAACATTGCTTGGAAATTTTTTTTGAACAATTTTAAAATAACGAATATTTTTTAACACAAATAATGTACGAAATTCCAAAAAAAATCGAAAATGTGACAGGGTAACATTATCTCAAATATACATTTTATAAAACCATATGAACATTTTTTTTACATTGTTTAAGAAAACATTTGTTCAGGTTTCAATATTTGTTGCATTTTTGCTAAAAATGTTTATGTTCCAAATAATGTTCGCTTTTTCAAAATTGATTGTGTTTTCAAAAAAAATGTTCTTTAAAAAAGTATTCAGAATTTTTAGAAAGTGTTCTTTTTTTTACGGGGAAAAAGGAATTCATTAATTAAGTGGCAGCCATGTCTGCATTACATAGGTCCGAAACCTCGTCCGGTCCAGAATGAAGCCACACCGCAGTGCGCTTTTTTATTCGACCAAAGTTCGCTAAAAATGACTAACCGTGTTTTGTTCATGCCTCGCACTTAAAAAAATGGATATTTCAAAAGTTATTCGGGCCTACACGTTTCCAATATACGTTTGCCCTAACAGATATTTTTCAAATCTTTTCTTTTTGTGCCCAAAGATACTTTCAAATCTGGACGCTACGATATGTGGTTACATTTCCCGGGCCTCTAATTATAGCACTAACAGCCAATGGTTCTAGTGGCTAGCACGGGTGGAGTTTGAACCTCGTGGGCGCAAGTTCCATTAC